>NW_007726227.1:511527-513300 GCF_000696425.1 Galeopterus variegatus | reverse complement strand
TCCCACCAACAATGTATGAGAGTTCCTTTTTCTCTGCAACCTCACCAGCATTTGTCGTTCACAGTCTTTTGGATATTAGCCACCCTAACTGGGGTGAGATGGTATCTCAGTGTGGTTTTGATTTGCATTGCCCGAATGCTGAGTGATGTTGAGCATTTCTTAATAAGTGTTGGCCATTCATATATCTTCCTTCGAGAAATGCCTATTTAGCTCTTTTGCCCATTTTTTAATTGGGTTGCTTGTTTTTTTCCTGTATAGTTCTTTCAGTTCCTTGTATATTCTGGATATTAATCCTTTGTCAGATATATATTTTGCAAATATTTTCTTCCACTCTGTTGGTTGTCTTTTAACTCTTTAAATTGTTTCTTTTGCTGTGCAGAATCTTTTAGTTTGATATAATCACATTTGTTTATTTTTCCTTTGGTCACCCATGCTTTTGGGGTCGTATTCATGAAGTCTGTGTTCAGTCCTACTTCCTGAAGTGTTTCTCCTATGTTTTCTTTAAGAAGTTTTATTGTTTCAGGGTGTATATTTAATTCTTTAATCCATTTTGAGTTGATTTTAGTATATGCTGAGAGGTATGGGCCTAGTTTCACTCTCCTGCATATTGATATCCAGTTATCCCAGCATCATTTGCTGAAGAGGCAGTCTCTTCCCCAGTGTATAGGCTTGGTGCCTTTGTCAGAGATCTGATGGCTGTAGGTGTGTGGGATGATTTCTGGATTCTCTATTCTATTCCATTGATCAGTGTGTCTGTTTTTATACCAGTACCATGCTGTTTTGGTTATTATAGCTTTGTAGTATAGTTTAAAGTCAGGTAGTGTTATGTCTCCAGCTTTGTTTTTTTTTTTGCTCAGCATTGCTTTGGCTATGCGTGATCTTTTGTTATTCCATATAAATGTCTGGATAGTTTTTTCCATTTCTGAAAAAAACGCCATTGGAATTTTGATGGGGATTGTATTGAATTTGTATATCACTTTGGGTAGTATGGATATTTTCACAATGTTGATTCTTCCAATCCAAGAGCATGGGATAGCTTTCCGTCTTCTTGTATCCTCTGTAATTTCTCTCAGCAGTGGTTTGTAGTTCTCATTATAGACATTTTTCACATCGTTGGTTAACTCAATTCCTAAGTATTTTATTTTTTTGGTGGCTATTGTAAATGGGCAAGCTTCTTGATTTCTCTTTCTGCATGTTCACTATTGGAGAATAGAAATGCTACTGATTTTTGTGTGTTGATTTTGTATCCTGCTACTTTGCTGAAATCATTTATCAACTTTAAGAGTTTTTTTGTAGAGGGTATAGGCTGTTCAATATATAGTATCATGTCATCTGCAAACAGCGATAGTTTGACTTCATCTTTTCCAATCTGGATGCCTTTTATTTCCTTCTCTTCTCTGATTGCTCTGGCTAGTACTTCCACTGCTATGTTGAATAGGAGTGGTGAGAGTGGGCATCCTTGTCTAGTTCCTGTTCTTAAAGGAAAAGCTTTCAGCTTTTCCCCATTCAGGATTATATTAGCAGTGGGTTTATCATATATGACTTTAATTATTTTGAGATACTTTCCATCTATACTTAGCTTATAGAGGGTCTTTGTCATGAATGAATGTTGGATTTTATCAAATGCTTTTTCAGCATCTATAGAGATGATCATATGGTCCTTGTGTTTGATTTTGTTAATATGGTGTATCACACTTATTGATTTGTGAATCTTGAACCAACCTTGCATCCCTGGGATGAATCCCACTTGATTGTGGTGTATAATTTTACGTA
>NW_007726227.1:510174-510895 GCF_000696425.1 Galeopterus variegatus | reverse complement strand
TTCTTTGTTGGGAGCCTTCTGATAACAGCTTCAATCTCCTTTACTGTTATTGGTCTGTTCAAATTTTCTACATCTTCTTGGCTCAGTTTTGGTAGATTGTGGGTGTCCAGAAATTTATCCATTTCCTCTAAACTTTCAAATTTGTTGGCAAATAGTTGCTCTTAGTAGTCTCAAATGAGTCCTTGTATTTCAGATGTATCAGTTGTAGTATCACCTTTTTCACTTTTAATTTTTGTTATTTGGATCTTCTTTCTTCTTTTTTTAGTTAGCCATGCTAATGGCTTGTCAATTTTATTTATCTTTTCAAAAAACCAACTTTTTGATTCGTTGATCTTTTGCATTGCTTTTGGGGCTTCAATTTCATTAAGTTCTGCTCTGATCTTAATGATTTCTTTCCATCTGCTAACTTTGGGTTTGGATTGTTCTTGTTTTTCTAGTTCTTTAAGGTGACGTGTTAGCTTGTTCACTTGCCATCTCTCCATTCTTCTGAAGTAAGCATTTAATGTGATGAATTTTCCCCTTAGTACTGCTTTTGCAGTATCCCACAGGTTTTGGTATGATGTATCATTATTTTTGTTAGTTTCAATTAATTTTTTGATTTCCTGTTTGATTTGTTCTTGGACCCATATGTCATTAAGTAGAATGCTGTTTAATTTCCATGTGTTTGTATAATTTCCAGAATTTCGTTTGTTATTGTTTTCTAATTTTAATCCATTGTGGT
>NW_007726227.1:488547-509174 GCF_000696425.1 Galeopterus variegatus | reverse complement strand
GGGAATTTAAGCCTTTTACATTAAGAGTTGTTATTGAAAAGTGTTGATTTATTCCTAGCAATTTATTGATTATTGTTTGGTTGTCTTAGATGTCTTCTGTTCCTTGCTTTCTGATTTACTGTTTGTTTTCTGTATTTGTTGGTTCCCTGGGTTGTAGATAGCCTTTTTTGTTTGTTTTCTCTTCATGGATGCTATTTTTATGATACTAGTGGGTTTTGATTTTTCTTGGGTTTTTATTGCAGTGGTAGTTATTTTTCAGGTACCAAACCCAGTACTCCCTTGAGAATTTCTTGTAAGGGTGGTTGTGTTGTAGTGAACTCCCACAGTTTTTGTTTGTCTGAGAAATACACTATTTCCCCTTCATTTCAGAAGGATAGCTTTGCAGTGTAGAGTATTCCTGGCTGGCAATCTCTGTCTTTTAGTATTTTCATTATATCATCCCATTCCTTTCTGACTTTTAGGGTTTGTGATGAAAAGTCTGATGCTAGTCTGATTGGGGCTCCCTTATAGGTGATTTGACACTTCTATCTTGCAGCTTTTAAGATTCTCTCTTCGTTTTTGAGTTTTGCCAACTTGACTATAACATGTCTTGGAGAAGACCTTTTTGGGTTGAATACATTTGGGGATCTTTGAGCTTCCTGAATCTGAAGATCTGTGTCTTTTCCAATAACTGGGAAGTTTTCTGCCACTATTTTGTTGAATATGTTTTCAATGCATTCTCCTTTTTCCTCCCCTTCTGGAATACCCATGACTTGGATATTTGAGTGTTTAAGGTTGTCTGATATCTCTCTTAAAAACTTTTTCAGGGCATTGATTTCCTTGTACATTTCTTCTTTCAGGTCCTGTATACTTTTCCTTCTTTCATCATGTTTTCTAGCTGAGTTTCCTTGTATCTCATTCAGTTTCCTTAGAATTATCACTCGAAATATCTTGTCAGACTTTTCAAGGGCTTCTTGTTCTATAGGATCTAGAACTTGAGAGTTATTACCCTTTGGTGGTGTACTTTCTTGATTTTTCCTATTTTAGGTATCTTTCCTTTGATGTTTAGTCATTGTGGCAGGGGGATTCACAGTCCACTGGTTTGACACTATTGTCTGGCTAGGATGCTGCTGGGGCTGCCAATTTGGTATGGCTACCTCAGTGTCTGCTCAGTTGGCCACTAGTGCCTTTTGTGTGTGGTTGCCTCAGGTCTTGGGCCTCTCCAGGGAGCCATGTCTCTGGTCAGCATGCACTTGGCTGGGCTGGGGATGGAGTCAGGTGGCAGCAGTCAGGCCTACATACTGGGTCACGCGGAGCTTCCACCCCCCCTGATGGACATCTTCCTGCTCCACACGCACTCGGCCGGGCTGAGGATGGAGTCGGGTGATGGTGGTGAGGCCTGCCTGGTGGGTCTAGTGCCAGCACCGCAGGGCATGTGGTCTCTGTAGAGCTTCTGCTTCCCCTGCTGGACCTCTCCCTGCTCTGCGCACACTGGGCCAGGCTGCTGGGTTGTGCACTAGCACCACAGGGTGTGTGGTCTCTGTGGAGCTTCTGCCTCCTCTGCTGGATGTCTCCCTGCTCTGCGCACACTGGGCCAGGCTGCTGGGTTGCACACTGGCACTGCAGGGTGTGTGGTCTCTCTCAAGTAGTTTTACTGTACCCTTCAGACTGGGGTTAGGAGATAGAATAACTGTCAACCACGGTTAAGACTGAGGGTGTGATGGCTGATATCATATGTCAACTTGGCTGGGGCACCATACCCAGACATTTGGTCAGACACCAGTGTAGATGTCACTTGGGCAGATTCTACGTAGTGACCTCTAGTAGCTCCAGATCTTCAGCAGGTCTCTCTCTGTGCCTCAGTGTTCTCACAATTCTGGAGGCTAGAA
This sequence comes from Galeopterus variegatus, assembly GCF_000696425.1. Taxonomy (NCBI): domain Eukaryota; kingdom Metazoa; phylum Chordata; class Mammalia; order Dermoptera; family Cynocephalidae; genus Galeopterus; species Galeopterus variegatus. Next base: position 507,306 of record NW_007726227.1, on the reverse strand, counting down.
ATCTCGATCAAGGTGTCAGCAGAGGTGGTTTCTTCTGAGTCCTCTCTCCTTGGCTTGTAGATCTTCTTCCTGTGTCTTCACCTGGTCTTCCCTCTGTGTGTCTGTATTGATGTCATTTTAGTTTTGAAGTATAGAATTCTTGGTTAACAGTTATTTTCCTCCAGCACTTTGAGTATGTCATCCCACTGCCTTCTGACTTTCATGGTTTCTGATGAGAAGTTAGCTGTTAATATTATTGTCTCCCTTGTACGTAGTGAGTCTCTTCTCATGCTACTTTCAGTATTCTCCTTTTGTCTATCAAAACTTTGATTACCACTGTCTAGATGTGAATCTCTTTGTGTTTATATTACTTGAGGTTTGTTGAGCTTCTTGGATGTATAGATTAATGTTTTCATCAAATTTGGGAAGTTTTTGGCCTTTTTTCCTTCAAATGTTCTTTCGAGCTGTTTCTCTCTTCTTCACTTGGGACTCCCATTATGCACATGTTGGTGTGCTTGATGGTGTCCCACAGCTATATGAGACTTAGTCCATTTTTCTTCATTCTCTTTTCTTTCTCTTTCTCATAGTAGATACTCTCAATTGATCTATCTTCAAGTTTGCTAATGCTTTCTTCTGCCTGCTCAAATATGCTGTTGAAACTCCCTAGTGAATTTTTCATTTGAGTTATTATTCTCATCAACTCAAAAATTCCTATTTGTTTTGTTTTTTAAATAGTTTCTATCTTTTTATTGGCAGGTTTTTTTGGTGAGATATTTAAAATAGCTAATTTAAAGTCTTTGTCTAACATGTACTATGTCTGGACTTCCTCAGGGACAGTTTCTATTTACTGCTTTTATTTCTTGTTATGGGCCATGCTTTCTTGTTTCTTTGCATGTCTCATAATGTTTTGTCGAAAGCTGAACACCTTAAGTAACGTAACATGACAACTCTGAAAATTATATTCTTCCCTTTTCTTAGGGTTTGTTGTTGCTGTTTATTTTTTCAGTGAGTTTTCTGAGCTAACCCTGTAAAGTCTGCATTCTTTGTAGGGCCACTGAAATTTTGCTTACTGATCAGCTGTTATTGGACAGAGATTTCCTTATTTTCCTGGAACCAAGTCTCCTATTCTTTGCCAAGGGGCTCAGTGTGTGTGTGTTAGAGCCTACCTTCAACATTCAGCCAGGCAGTTTGCAACTCTGAGCTTTTCCTTCCTGTTTACCTCAAGTCAGTTGAAGGTGACAGCTTAGGTTCTTCTCAGGTCTTTCTTCGCACAGGACTACATGTGTGTGTGGCTTTTTATATTCCCATAAATATTATGAATTTTCAAAGCCCCCTACGGACATCTCATTCTCCAGCTTTTACTTTTAAGCTTTTTGGTTGGCCTACTGTTTGTTCCATCTGTTATTCACTACCTCAAGCATGATGCTGAACAATTGTCTCTGATTGTTTCCAACAAATTCCCACAGGCAAAAGGCTATTTGTGTAGGGTGAGCTCTAAGTCAGGTCAGATAAACAGGGTCTTCCAGAGAACCCCAGGAATGTCAAATGACAATCTGTGTCTCCCAGTGGCTGCTAGGCTGTTGGTTTTGTCCTGTGGTCATGGGCTATTGGTTGTCGAGACTACCATGAGCTGCAAAGTGGGAGTGGGGACAGAGGACAAAGCTCACTGTTCTTACTTACTTCAGCCATTTTTTCTTGAATAAGTGCTCTCAAGAGTGATGGAAAGTTTTGGTCAATTTTCAGAATCCTGAAAAAAGTTGATGCTTACTATTTTTTCCTAGTGTTCTGCTTATGGAACTATAACAGCTGGTGAAACATCAACCATGTGAGATGCTGCAGCACAACAGAACATCTCAGTGATCATGTCACATGTGACGGTCACTATGCTGAGGATCTCACAGAGGTCAAAAGCCTTTATACTGGTGACCACCATGGAAAGGGTCAGCAATCTATCCTTCCCAGAAAACTGAAATTCCCTAAAAGTTGTATATCACTGTTAGTGATGATGTGGTAATTGTTTGTCTTAGAGTGAGAAAAGAAACTGGTGTTTTTATAAATGAGGGAAATGAAGACACCTGGAAGAGGTGACATTCTCCTCATCTTGCACATCAGTGGAAAAGCACGAATTAGCTCCTGGTTCCTTCAAGCCCTGGTTTTGGTAAAATATTCACTTATGATTCTGGAACTGGGGATTGTTGCTTAGCAGGAAATAGAAGTGTTTGCTGTTGTAAGCAAGGATCCTAACTTAATTTTAACTTCAGTGCCTCTCAGGTTTCTCTTAAATACAAAAAGAGCATAATGCATGTTTTAAGAACAAAGCAAAACAAAACACCTTTGAACCTTGACCTTTTGAATTTAGTAATCACCAATAGCATAATTCCCAAGAGGTACAGCCAAGGATTTCTTCATAAAAATCATTTCAATTTAGCAAAGACAAATATTGTGTCTACCAAAGGAATGTGTTAATAAAATGTGGATGATTTAAAAGTAAAAATGCAATATATTTGATTATAAATAACTGTCTCAGCTGGACTTATGTACTTTACTATAGTAAGTTTGGTGTATAGACAGTTGTATGGTTTTTCCACTCTCGAAGGCACCCTTGTTCTTTTAAAGACACAGCAGTAAGTCTTATCATCCTTGAGTCCTTGACTGGTAGTTTCATATCTATGGATAGGTCATGAAATCTGGTCCAGGAGGTCGTGAAGTTGGGTGCTGGGAATTCCAGCAATCTACATAAGCAGTTCCATGGAATACCAAGCAAGGATGAAAATACAACCTCTAGAAGAATCCCTCTGCTTTTCTCTCATTACCCCTCATTGTCTTTGCAGCTTCCTTCCCTCCTCAAATTCCAAGCCTATACTCACAAACTAAGTCTCCTCTAGAAGTCACTCACTGCTTTAGGAAAATGTAACATTTTATAAAACAAATAACATTTTATAAAACAGTTGAATACTACAGTAATAACTGTTGCAGACAAGTTCCATCAATGGATGCTAAGATTAAGGGGTAAAATTTTGAGAACAAGATTTGCATAGTTTCAAAGTGTCTTCCCCAGAATATTAGCTTTAAGCAATCAAAGTTAACATCACCAGTAATAAGACATATTGATACCACAATTCCCTTGGCACAATACACTGAGAAGGACATGGCATCGTTTCATTGCCAATAATGCATCACTTCATGCAAACCATGAGAAAATATCAGACAAATCTAGATTTGGAGACATTCTATGAAATAAACCATCAGTACTCTTCAAAAGTATCAAAGTCATGAAAGACAAGGAAAAAATGACGAATTGTCACAGATTGGAGGAGACCAGGGAAGAATAACTAAATGCAATGTGGGATCCTCGATAAGGTACTGGAACAGAAAAAGGACATTAGAAGGAGACATGATGAAATTTGAATAAGGTCTATAATTTAGCTGGTAGTGTTGCAACTATGTTAAGTGCATAGCTCTGATGATCATACGATAGATACCCAAGTTGATAACATCATTGATAACGGAGAAGATCCATGAGGGGGCTACAGGAACCCTCTGTCCTGTTTTTGCAACTTTCTGTAAGTCTAAAGTTAGCTCAAAACAAGAAGTTTAAGAAAATTGTTGCACCCAGTTATTAATATCTCGAAGGACTAATTTTTCATTCCTTTAATATTTTTTGTCATCTTACTAAAAAACTTGGTATTTTGGGACATATTTTAATGAGAACATGACTAATGCAGACTATGGGTGGGAGCACTTTGAAAAAATAAAAAGGATTATACCAAGGCAGGGTTATATTCTCAAATTCTCATTATACATTTTCAAAGTTTAAGTTATACCTTGTTTTGTGTTTAGAGGGAGGTGTCGGTGATGGGCCATAATAATCATATACATTGTATATTGACAAAATAAAAATTTAACGAAAAAATAAATAAATAAAAATGCAACTTGACCATAAAAAAAAAAAATGCATTGCACACTGGTGGTGTTGTCAAACTAATACAGTTTACAATAGACGTGGGATTTAACTTAGACATTCTTCTTTTGAATATTACGCGGAAGGGCATGCCTTGTTGTTCACAGCTCAATGTTTGATGCTGTAGCTGGAATTTTTATACCTTGGAGACTTCAGAATCGATTGCTTGTGGATTAGTTTAAGTGTTTCAACACTGGGATTTTGATTTTGTTGGTTTTCCATCGTTAAGAGGTGTTTAAAAGCAAAGAGACATGGGAAGTGGTATATGTAGTCTTGAGTGTTACACCCATAAATATGGGTAGTTAATAAGTCGAAGTCATCTCGTCTACGAAGAAGTATCAACCAAACCCATGCTTCTCAGTTTTTACTATGCATTGGAATTTTCTGTGGATTTTATTAAAATGCAGATTCTGATGCAGCAGGTCTGCGGTGAGTCTGAGATTCTGCATTTCTCACAGGCCTCCAGGTGATGCCACTAAGTACTGGTCCCTGCTGGTCCAGGGATGATTTTTTGAGTAGCATGGACTTAAATGACTGGGAAGGAAATGAATCCTGTCTACCTCAGGCATAAACCTTCAAAGAAGTGGACTTAATTTCAAACAAATAAAATATTTAAGTACCTAAAGGCAGTACTGATTGACGAAAAGTTCAGGAAATCTTACCAATGAACCAATTTCTGGAGCCAGGAAATGCTAGATGTGACACCCTAGCCATCTTAATGTCGGATGTTGCCTGCATGGAAATGTGGAAAGAAAAGAGACTGGATTCAGTTTAAGATTAAGCTGAGCCTGCTATGTGCCGCTAGGGAACACCTGGGTGTACAGAAATCCCCCAGGAGGATACTGACCACTGCCAGCAGGGGGCGCACGTCCACAGCTTTTCCAGGTCCACAGCAGCCGGTAACCTGCTGGATGGAACGAGAGGTGGATACAGCACCGTGCCACATAAGGCCATCCCACTGACCTCAGCTCTTTCTGGTGATGGGGACTTGGTGATGGGTCATGGGTTTACAACTCAGGTTGTTACACTTGGCAGCTGAGCTGGGGTTTTGAATTGAAGTGGATTCTGCAGTCAGATTCCAAGCACTGAGAAAGAGGAGTTTGCTGTGAATATATTCATAGGGATAACATAGGGTTGTCTAAAGTGTGAAGAGCCGACTGAGTGGCATCTCTTTCCTTTGACTGTTTTGTATTTTCAAAATGCTTCATTGCTACAAAACATCTATCTGAGAAAGGGCTGTCATTGTCTTTCTAATTATCAGTGAGGAAACTGAGGCACGGGGAAGAAATAGACTACACCTTAGATCTGTGGCTGAATTAGAATCAGAAGTCCAGCTTCCCGCTCTAGCCAGCCCTGGCCGACCACCTGGGTGGGCTGCTCCCTCTGTCCTCTTTGAGCTCCTCAGAAACAAGCCTTGGGGCACAGAGTAGCCAGCCAGGCACTGGGAGAAACAGCCCACTTTGGAAGGCAGGCCTGGAGGTCGTGGGACTTAGCCTTTGGCTCAATCCTGCCGAAGTCAAACCATTTCAGTAGTTTAAGTCAACTTGTCTTAACTGCTTACGTTTGAACAGATTATTTAAATTTTTCTTTAATCTTTAAATTAAAAAATGGGAAATACTGATGGGAGAAAAATATTTTTAAAACTATAGAAGGTTATAAAATAAAAAGTGAAAAGTCCCTCTTCATTCACTGAGTCCTCAACCCACATTCTGTAATTCCACCTCCAGAAGTAACCAAAACTACACACACACACACACACAGACACACAGACACACATATACACACATACATACACATAGAGAGACAGAGGGAGAGAAGATGCTCCTGCTTAGTTTACAAAAATGGGATTATACAATTCATAGAGTCTTCTTTTTCTCACTTGAGATGTGTATCATGGAATATCAGGTTGAGGTTTTGAAATTTTAAAATGATATAACATATTACAGATCTATTTTCTCGATTAAAAACATGAGATTCTTAAGCCTTATATTTGTATATTAACAAAAATATGCCCCAGGGCCTTCCCCAGGCTCCTCTGCCACTCTCAGCATGATGCCTGCCCAAATTTCCATGGACAAAATAAAATTAGCGGCATTTACGTGTTTTCTTTCTGAGTGATCCTGATAGTATGAGCAAATTGCTCAGATTCTGAATACTTAATTTTCGTCCTCTGAGGATTTAAAATTTTAATCTACTATTTTGTGGTTCTAAGTTATCTTTAGAGGGGTCATTTCTTTTTTAATAGTACTTGTGTGAAACAGGAGATGGATGTAGGCACAGCTATAGGATGTGTTTGTGTACTCTCTGTCTTTATTTTATTCAAACATCCAAAACAAGTGAATTAAAAATATTGATGCATAGTAGCTAAGTAATATATTTTTCCTTTTTAGATTCGCCCTACAGGATTGACCAAAAATTGCCAGCTGTCCCCTTCTCTAGAACGGCAGGTCTCAAACCTTAATATGGAAGAATCGCTGGGGGCTTGTAAATAGTGCAGCTTTCCAGCCCTCCTGAAGGCAATTTCCCCAGGATGGGATTGGGAATGGACATTTCTGACAAGCTCCACATATTTTTTTATATCCACCAATATTCGATTGCAAGGATGCTCCATGACTCTGTCCTGGATTGGGTGTGAATTCTTACTGATGGTGCTTGTTCTACTTTCCTCTCATTTAGAAGAAAAAGGGTGGAACACATGCATGGGAAATGGGTTGTCCTGACTTTTTCCATTAAAAAATGCCTCGAAATTTTACGCACATCTTAGAATTTTTCTCTGTCTTTAAAATCTTGACCGCCTAAAGTTTGGCAGTTGATCTGTCCTCCTGCAGCTACCCTTGACCTGTGACCTCTAACCTTGGGCCCCTCCTTATGTAGAGTAGTGGGTTTGACAAGCAGCTGATGACTGCTTCAATTTCAGCTGAAGTTCCTTATAAAACAAGCAACTCTGGGAGGTCCTTTGTCTCTGACCTAGACACAATGGTCTGATTCTTCTTGGCTTACACTAACTTGGAAGGGAACTGAAACATCAGGTAAGAAGCAACCTACGTGTACACAGCATGAAAAGAAAATCACAGCTAGGCACACCAGTGTGGACTGATCTCACAGAAACAAAACTGAGCAAAAGTCTCCATCTGCCTGAGGTTTAAGGACAGGCAACAATGACCTAGAGTGAGAGGGTTGGGAAGAAGGGTTATCTTTGGGTGATTACTGCCTGGTGGGGGGTTGCCACAAGGGAGACTTCAGAGAGGCAGGAAGCATTACATGTCTTGATCAGGAACCCATGTAGGTTACATACACATATACTCATATAAAGTCATTGAACTAAATGCCTAAGCTGTGTGCATTTTGCTGTACGTACATTATATCTCAATAAATTTTTTGAAAAGGCAGCGTGAATATGACAGTGTCCACTAAGAGAAAAATAGGTACAGTTATATGTATAAAGTGAGCCAAAATCACCAAACAAATGCATGCAGTTGGGCAAAAAGAAAATTAAAAATTGGAAATTATTATAAAATAAGCAACTTCTTTTAACTCCAGTCGTAAACGAAATGCAAAAAATAACGTGAGCCCACCTTGCAGACACGATGCTCTCAAAGCCCTCGTGATGTGGAGTGTGGACTCACACACATAGAAATTATAGAAGCGATGATTTTTTTGTCCTTCAAAATGCTGCTGGCTTTGGAAGTGTCTGAAAAAGCAATTTTACTGGCTTTTTGATAAAGGCAGCAGACAAGAATGGGAAGGGAAATAAGTTGCTAGGGTTTCCTTAACAAAGCTGGGGTTTTGTCCGAATCCATATGACTTGCACGTGCAGGGGGTCCAGCTGGAGGTGGCAAGCGGCTGATCTATAGCATCGAATGTGATCACTTCCTGAGGCCACATTGGAGTCATGCAGTGTTATGGGCTCAGATGATCAAGGTACCAAGAGGGTGCTGCACCCAGGACTGTTCCAGGAATATTCTACAGAAGAATTTCTTCCTTTTATTCCCCCATCTGCCAACACTCGGTCTCATTGTGTTTAAAGGTTTTCCATGAACATCAAGGGGTCTTTCTTCTCCTTGGTTGGGTGGCATCTCCTTGTGCAGCCATCATGAGGAGGTTGACTGGTCACTTCGCCAAGCAAGTGGCTTCTCTGATTTTCTCCTTCTCTCCCCTCCTCCCTTCTAAATCAGTGGCTTGTCTGACACAACTGGCAATGTTTGTTGTTATGGAGATACAACCTTTCTATGTCACGGAAACTGCTCTGCCATGTCTGTGCACTGTGGGCAAAGGGAGGCTGGAGAGATGGAAAAACTGTAGGAGGGCACAGAAGATGCCCATTCTGAGTGTGTCCAGATGACCACAGCTGGACGCAGATAAGGTCTAGGCTAGGCTGGCCGTGGGAAGTTTTTACTCTTTGTGGTAAAGGTGGAACTATAAGAAAGATAAAGCATTTTCCCCATACCAGGCCCAAAGTCTCTGCACAGATGGAAACTGGAATATTTATGGTAGGTAAAATCAGGGAGCATGGACCATGAGCCCAGTACCCAGTCCAAGTGGGGAAGTGCTCTGTAAATATACCCGTCTTGTTCCAGGAAGGGTAAAGACTCCTGCACATCTTGGGCTGATTCCTCTCTTTCCAGCCAAGGTAATTCTCAGACCAAAGTATCAGAGCCTGGAATTTTCTTCCTAAGGCTGCCTGCACAAAATGTGAGATCAAATACAGATTAAGAAATAAAAGGCAAAAGCCACCTCTGGATTGATGAGGCTCCTGATGGTGGAAGATAAGAAACATCCCCTTCATTTCATCTCCTGCTCCTTCTGTAATTCAGGTTCCTGGGGGAGCTTCCAGGGAGAACAAAAATGACTGATTTCCTAGTAGAAGAGCTCCTGAATTCTGTGCCCTTCTCCTTCCCCAGTGCTGACAGAGGACCTGAGAGTCTGGTGGAGAGATGAGAGAAGGGACTTCCTTGATTCCTGCAGAGGGGCCATCACCTGGTGGGCAGGGAAATCCACCAGGTCGAAGGTACTGGCAGGCTGGGGACCAGAAGCCCCCACCTTCCTTCCCTGGGTGCTGCTTGGATGCTTTTTTTTTTTTCTCTTTGCTTTGCACCAACACCTCCCTTTGCTCTAAAATTTGTCAAAATGAATATAAGCTATAAGAATCATTTCTGTGTGCCACAGGAGTGATCTCTCTCTCCCCCCCTCTGCCCTCTTGCTCTGTCTTTCTTCCTCTCATTACCAGTGCTGAGATGATTTCAGGAAATTGCCAGTTCTTGGTTTTTCCCGTTCCTCCTCCTTGCCCCCTTCCTAACACCCCCAGATTTCACAATCCTGTGCCTGTGGCATTCCCCCCCCCCGAGTTAGTCAGTGATCACTCCCTAACCCAATTAGTTCCAGATGCCCTCTCTCACCTTTTATTGTTCCCAGTTTTCACTAGAAAGTGCTATTTGAGTGCCTTTCCTGGTTAGCTGAATTATTGAACCCCTAAACTTCTTTTTCTGTGTCTCCGAATGCTTGATGGAGGTAACACAGCTGGAGAAATCGCTACACGCACGCCAGCTTGGATGAACTTACATATTTTAAAATTCTCCTCAGTACCTGTTAACCAAAGCAGAGGGACAAACACACAGACATAGCAGGCAAGGGCTCTGCATGTTTGGGAAGGTGCCAAGCTGAGAACAGGAGTAAATGATATGCTCAGGAAGCAAAAGTCTTACAGTCTTGCTAGCTGAAATGGCTCTTCTGTCGAAAGAAAACTTGCTTTGTCCTTTGCTGTGATCCTCTGTCCCCAGATGCTGTCAGGATCATCCGGGAGGCTGTGGTGGGGACACATTTGGCCTCTGTGGGCCCTCCCAGACCTAGGCGTGGAGGAACCTGCACAGAGATTCCCTCTCTCCTTGCCACCTCCCTAGAGCCTGCAGCTAGATGCCCTGATCTGATAGGATTCTAAGCAGTCACCCAGACAGACACCTCTCCAGGTGATCATTTTTGAACAAACCCTTTTGTTTTCAGTCGCACTGCAAACGCATCATCCCAGCCAGCAGCCCTAGGCAAGCACCTGGGAGGAGGCCAGGGAAGCCCAGTGAGAGAGAATGGGCTGTGCCTAGAATCGTTAGGTGTCCTCTCCAAATGGGCACATTCTGCAGGGTTGTGGGCCCAGTCAGTCTCTAGGACCCCCAACACCTTCAGTCGGTAGGGGCAGGAGGAGAATTAGATGCAGGAGAATGGGGGGACTAGGGTCCCAACCTCAGGGGTAGGGACAGGCTGATGCTCCCGCTGGAAGGCCAGGACCCTCCTCCCCAGGTCAGCCGGGGACCCTGAGGCCGCCTCTCCTCGGGACAGTGCCGGCTGCTCCCGTTCTCTCAGCCACAGCATTGGGCTCGGCCCAGCACGATCAGCTAGCGAAGTGTGAGCCTGGGCCAGAGGCGGGAGCCAAGACACCCCTAGCAAGCCAGGAGCCCTGGGGAGGCCTGTTCCAGGACCTGAGCCGGGCACGCAGGGGGATCCCCACGTGGGGGGCCAGAGGGAAACCCAGGAGGCCCGCGGGAGGAGGCCGGCCAGTGGCTGGGCGCAGGCGGCCAAGCGCACTCGCGGCGTCCCCACTCCGGGCAGCGGGTGGGGAGAGGGCTGAAGAGGCCCTCCGTTTGTCCGAAAGTTTCCGACTAACCGCTTCTCGGTGGAGATCCACCTCTCAGCGGCGGCGTGTGTGCTTGGCGGGAGGTGGTCTCCTGCGCCGTCCCCCTTCCCCGAGAACGGAAGGGTCGAGGTTCTGAGATTTTTAAAAAAACATTAATTAATGTGTGTGAATCTGCAAATAATTATTTTGCTTAGGGAATTGTCATTCAGCATATGTAAGCCTTTGAATAGTGACTTTTACCCTGGAAACTTGGGGGTCACTCTACTTAATAGTCCTTTCAATATGGGTAAAAAGTTTGGAATTTAGCCTCCTTTTAAAGACCTTGTGACTTAGAGAGGTGAGTGGTTGGCTTAAGGTCACACAGCAATTGAGGAGTAGGAGAAAAAACCAACCTGACCTGACCTGGCTCTTTGTTCCTACCTCTGTTCCCTGGTATTCAAGCTACCATGTGGGTGCAGCTTTGTGATATTTATATAATCCCGTAGGGGGTACCTTCATGATGATCAAAGGGTAATATTTGTATTTATGCACCTTGAAAATCATGCAGTGATTGTTGGATGTAACTTCTCAGAAGCTTGTTTTCTAACACACACCTACCTAACCTACCTACCTACGGCGGCTTGCGGGACGCGAGGGCTCCCTGCGAGGGGCTCGGGAGGAGGGGCGGTGCGCGCCGGGACAGAGGAGCCGGGAAAGGGCCGGCACGCTGGGGCGCCTGGCTGCCCTGGGAACCTGTGCCTTTTGCTTCTGCCCTTCTCTCCAGCAGGCTGGAGGGACTGGCGGCGGCGACGGGGGGATGCGTTACCCTCCGCAAGCCCCCCCCCCCCAAGGCCGATACCTGTGCAGGTAACCACCTGTACACTGTGGCTTGTTCAAGGATCGAAGTTGGCTGGTTGCCTGGTTAACACGTAGTTGTGCATATGTTCTCCATAGCGAACAGGAGGGATGAACCAGGTAGGAAAGTCCTTACCAGCACTTCAGGACAGGTGCCAGAAACTTCGGACAGGAAAAAAGTGTTAGCCCTGCAGCTAGGGGTTCGGGATGGACGTGTTCTTTAAAACTGATCACTCACGGGGGAGACGAGGACTCCTCCCCACGGGCCCCTTTTGCGGACTTGCCGCTCTGGAAGACGTGATGTGGACCGGACTGTCCAGCACTCTGTCCACTCCTTTCGTGGTGCCCTGCACTAGATCCGCTCTTTAACCCACAACTTGTGTCTAGTCTTTGCCCTTGACCTTTCTTGAGCTGAAATAGATCTTGTGGAGAAATGTGCTCAGAACAGTTGTCCGCTGAAAACAATTTGGACCCTGGGATGCAGCTGTTTTAAAAATGAAGGGAAGACTTGGAAGAAGAATGTTGTAAAATGGTTTTATATCTTGGCCATGCAAGTGGCACGGTTCGTGGGAAAACAGCCGTGTAGGTGGTTGTGAGAAAAAGCAGTTAGACATATGTGCTGTGATGTTAAGTAGACATAGCTCTAATACAAGGTGTTAATATATAAGGTGCAGAATAAAGGCATTTTGATAGCGATGGTAAAATATTTTTAAAGGTGCCATTCGTTAAAAAAGGTATCTCCCCAGATTGGCTGGTCTCAGGCTTGATGGTGAAACCGGATGGTCTTTCAGGTCTTAGCAGACCTCTTGACAGACTTCATCATATATGGTCATACGAGAGAGTCCGCCTTGGTCTCCAGTGAAGCTGTTAAAGACTCCAGGGCTTTCTCCATTGCTGTCGGATCCAGACCATCTGGCCACGGCTTCTGACTTCAGGAAGGGGGCTGTGCTGGTTGGAGGGAAGCAAGACCTCTCTCCAAGGGCAGATTCAGACCTGCTGAGTCTCACTGAGAGGGTTTTTGTTACCCCTTTTCACTGTTCCCAGTCTCCTGAGTGAAAAGCAGTTTATAATCATACCACCTTTGGAAAGGGCCATTCCAAGTCAATTACATGCCGGCCATTTTTTTCAGCATGTTGGGGTATTTGAGTCTTTAGAGTTCCCACCACTTTCCAGCATATAAAAAAGACATTTTCCTGGGTAGACAGTGTGACCAGTCAACGGCAAGGGGTTGCCTGGGTCCTGGAGAACTTGGTTGTTTGGGGGGAGGGGTGACATACTATGCAAACTTGAACCCTGGTGACTAGGATGTCATTTTGAAATGATTTCCCTGGCAGTGACATTTCTGTTCAGTGCCACTGACTCAGATTTAGTTCCATAGCACAGCCCTTTCTTTCTCTAAACATTTATTTCCTTCTCCCTCTCACTTCCTCTCCACCCCTTCCCATCAATGTCATGCTTAGGAAGACCCTCACCCCAGCATCTGAAGATCTAACAGGCAGAAGCTCATAGTATCAAGGAGGATGCTGGCCAGCCTCCATTTATTTCCCCCAAATGACATGCTGGTTGTAGTTCTGTCTCTAATCACCTTTTCTTCCAGTAGCTATTGATGATTTCAGTACATGATGTACACCAGTATTTTGCAGCAAGGCACAGGTTTTTCTGAGATTTTTAAAAAAACATTAATTAATGTGTGTGAATCTGCAAATAATTATTTTGCTTAGGGAATTGTCATTCAGCATATGTAAGCCTTTGAATAGTGACTTTTACCCTGGAAACTTGGGGGTCACTCTACTTAATAGTCCTTTCAATATGGGTAAAAAGTTTGGAATTTAGCCTCCTTTTAAAGACCTTGTGACTTAGAGAGGTGAGTGGTTGGCTTAAGGTCACACAGCAATTGAGGAGTAGGAGAAAAAACCAACCTGACCTGACCTGGCTCTTTGTTCCTACCTCTGTTCCCTGGTATTCAAGCTACCATGTGGGTGCAGCTTTGTGATATTTATATAATCCCGTAGGGGGTACCTTCATGATGATCAAAGGGTAATATTTGTATTTATGCACCTTGAAAATCATGCAGTGATTGTTGGATGTAACTTCTCAGAAGCTTGTTTTCTAACACACACCTACCTAACCTACCTACCTACCTACTTTTTCTTTCTTTTCTTTTCTTTTCCGTTTAAAAAGGATAGTTTTTCTCTTTCATTTTTTTTTTAAACCAAACCAAAATAGAGATGTGTGGCAGCTATGTTATATAATGTTGTGTAACATTTCTAATCATATGGAATCTGAGATCCCTTTCTTAACATCTAACCAAACTCAGATTTGTTTGTATACTGAAAAGTTTTCAGTTATATACTGAAGAGATTTTCAGTATACTCAGTGTTTAGTTATATGCAGTATGTTTTCTGCTGAGATGGAACATGAGGGTTGTTTAATTTAGGTCAGTAAGGTTTAGTGCTGAAATCAAGAAAAATGTTAATGCTCACGTCAACAAAAGCAATAATAATACATAACTGGAATTTGGTGGGCTCTTAAGTGCCAAGCACTGTGCTAAGCACACCTCATACCCCTTGCTTTATTTAATCTGCAAACACGCTTTTTAGATGCGTGAGTCTTCGGTGGTGGAGAAGGAAAGACGAGTCCTTCATGCCCTATTTAGTTGTTGTGGATGAAGATCTCACTTTCGATCTGTTTTTAAAGCCAATTGAAATAAGGTGTTAGATTTGCTAAGGGGGTTTTTCCTTCATTTTACATCTGCAATGAGAATGGGTTACTTTTGTATACGTTGAGTGGTTTAAAAGTGTTTAATTTTTCTTTGACATAAACTTCCAGGCCATCTTTTTCCAGAGGTGGTGTTAGAGCTCCAGGGGCTCTAACTCAGCAGTAGTTATAGACATCCTCTCTAGAAGGTTCTCAGGGAGGTGAATAGTGTTTAAGAAAAAAATATACACATACACGCACATATGAGAGTACTTTGAAAAGTATTCATATTATCTTTTAATTCTGCTTTTCCACAAACTCTTTGAAGTACCCTGCTTCATGTGTATATGTGTGTATGTGTACGTCTGTATGCAAAACTTTGAGATACTTTCTGTCCCAGTTACTATTACTGCATAACAAATCACCACAAAACTTAGTGGTGTAAAACAACCATATTACTTTTTTTGCTCATGGATACTTTGGGTCAGGAATTTGGACAGGGTGCAGTAGGGATGGCTTGTCTCTGCTCCATTATGTCTGGGGCCTCAGCTGGAAGATGGCGAGGCTGGGAGACTTGGCAGCTGGATATGGAGTCATCCAACGCAACATCACTCCCATGCCTGGGGGTTGATGTGACTGTTGGCTGGTCCCCAGCTGGGCTGTCGACCAGAAGACCTACACATGTCCTCTCCATGTGGCTCAGTTTGAACATCCTCAGAGCATGGCAGCTGGGTTCCAGGAGTGAGTGTCCCAAGAGAACAAGGTAGAAATGCTTGTTATTTTTATGTCCTAGCCTCAGAAGTCATGTGGTGTCACTTCCACTATTTTCTTCTGGTCAGGGCAGTGACAAGTATCTGGCCAGGCTCAAGAAGAGAGGACGTGGACACCATCACTCCCTCAGTGGAGGAGTGTAGGGTCACATTGTAACAAGAGCATGTTTGGTAGGACATCTCCATTATTGTTATTGTGGCTGTCTTTGAAAAATCCAGGGATCCAAGCAGATTGTAACTTGTGATTGTAGATATTTCCCAAGGCGGTCAATGCTGAATTAAACATACATATACACACACACATACACACGCACACATGCATATATGCATGTATGTGTACGTATATTATCTTTGAAATACTTCTTTTTTTTTTTTCCTTTTTGTCTTTTTTCGTGTCTGGCAACGGATCACAACCCTCAGTGCTGTGCCCGTACCGGACCGGGACCGGCAACGGGATCGCAACCTTCGGCGTTGCTCCCACATCCTGCTCAGCCAGTGAGCGGGAACCGGTCTATATGTGGGATCCGAACCTTCGGCAGGAGCGCCACCGCGCTCCCAAGCGACGCACTGTAGCAGTGTGCCACCGGGCCGGCCCTGAAATACTTTCTAATCAGGAAAATATCACTGTTCATCTTAACTGGTGTGGGATCCAGAAGTGGAATTTGAAAAGGGGGCTGCAGAGGAGATTTCAGCTGCAAATTTAAATTGCAGATCTGAGAGCCCATCTTTACCTTTGTGGCTTGCCATTCTCAGAGGGCTGTCACCGCAGCCTTCGCATCTTTCATGGGATCTTCTTCCCTAGAGAGAGGCCTTGCGTGCTCTCCAGCTTGATCTCCCACCACCTTCCCTTCTCCTACTTCACCACTCTGGCCTTCTTTCTGCTCTTTTGGCCTCAGATCTCTAGCACGTGCTGGTCCCACTGTCTGGGCTGCTTTTCCCACCACTGCACCTAGTTAATCCTTCACTTCCAGACCCGATCTTGTGACTACATTAGTCCCCTATTGTGCCCTCTGAACACACTAGATACTCCCTTCATATCATTTATCACAGTTAGCAATTTTGTATTCATTTGGTCATGATTTGACTAACATCTCTTCACCAGATTCTAAGCTCTAGTAGGTCAGGGACCCACGACCTGTCTTCCGCTCTGTCACCCAGCCACGCAGCCCAACGCAGGAGCTCAGAAGATATTTGTTACATATAGAGGCATATATAAACGATATTTGTGAAATAAAGCAGCACTTTTGATTTCTGAACTACAGTGGCTGCAATAAAAACTAGCTACCGTGTGTTAGGAGCCACTAGCTGGCACAAACTTTATTTTCATGATTTATAATCCTGCACCCGATCCAGCAAAGTAGATGTTGTTGTCCAGTTTTCATGGGATAGCACTGAGCTTTAGAAAAGTGGGGTGCCATGCCCTGTGTCAGTCATTAAGTGGCAGGATTTGAACCCAAGCCCACCTCCGTGGGTGGTGTGTGCCCTGCATTTCCCAGCCTCGCTGAGGAGCATGTGGATGGGAGATGGGAATCACCCTGCCTTTTTCAGTCAACTGGGGAGTACAAGAGTAACAGAAGGCTGGTTTCACAGAAGCAGTTTTTTAGAAACACGTTGCTTTCAACTTTTTCTATTTTCTGCATGAGCATATATAGACACGTCTCTTTCCTCCTGGCTTTTCTTAGCTGCTCATAAACCCAGATTTTCCTCAAAGATTTCCTCCACTCGCAAGCCTCGAATCTTTGTGGGAAGTTGTGTGTGTGTGTGTGTGTGTGTGTGTGGGTGTGTATGTGTGTTTTCCCACCCTGGAGGGTTGGCAAAATCGAAAGAATTGCAAAACCAGCTATTTGCTGAGAATTCCAAGGCCTGGTGGAAGTTGGCTGATAGGACAGGATTTTGGCAACTCTCTTTTTCCTGTAAGAAGATTTCTTTTCCTTGAGCAAAAGAATTTTGGGGGAGAATAATAGTTCACAGACTTTCATAATGGGGAAATGGAGGTATGGGGGGTTCAGAAAATGACCCTGAAGTTGCAAAGCAAATGGGTTTTGCTGCCAGGAAGATAACTTGAGTTTTTCTGGCCTATTCCTGCCTTCTGTTTCTGTAGAGCTTGCTTGGCAATTATTTTTATTTATTGTTTGCAGTAGTTTTGAATATAGCATTATCCTGTTGATTTTGAGAATTTGAAGTATTAAGGATTCAAGTGGAGGGAGGTTTTCTGGGAGCCAGGTAGTGATGGCTGACAGGTCTCCTAGAGGTCAACCTCCGTTCTCTTCTCATTTCTCTTCTGGCCTGGGGGTGGTGACGCTGTCACAGTTGCTAGTCCAGAGGGGCTCGCCACCCCTTGGTTTCCCCGGCCCTCCCCCGACCCTTGAAACTTTCCCCTTATGAAACTCTCTTCAGTGGAACCTCTTGAGGGAGTACCTGCCTGGATCCCCATGGGGAAGACACAGAGGCCTTCATTCATTCATTAAACAAGTGGTAGACATGTTGCTACTCACTGGGGTGACGGTGATGTCTGAGACGGACACCCAGAGTATTCATCCTCACAGTGCTCAAACTTTAGTGAAAAGAGAGGCTCTGAACAACTAACGTTCAAGAATTATGAGAGATATGAATGGGAGATACACTGTGGCATGGAGGAGGTCGTGGTGAATATGGGACCTGAAAAATGAAAGGAATTAGGTTGGTTAAGAATGGAGATAAAAAGGCAAACCCATAGAAAAATGGGCAAAAGATAAGGGTAGGCAGTTTACAAAAAGGCCATTGGAAATGGCCAGTAGATACAAGTGAAAATTCTCAATTTTAATTGTAAACAGGGGCATCCAAATTTAAAAATAATGAAATACCATTTTTTCAATATCAGATTGGCAAAAATTAAAAACGTGATAATATCAAGTGTTGGTAAAGGTGCAGGAGGAATAGCTTTTCCCATTCACTCTGGATGAGGCTGTAAATTGGCACCCCAGTTTACAATTTGTGGGGGACTGCCACAGGGAGATCTGGTTTCACACATGGACTGTAAATGATACCTTGGCCCTTCAACGAGACTGGTGTGCAGAAAGGCGGGTGAATGGGATTACGGTGGCAATAAGTAGATACTGAGACATGGGTAGAAACTCCACTTTCCTGTACCCATCTGTGGACCATGGAGCATGTTGGTCATGACCCTTTCTTTCAACTCTAGGATTTAGGGCTAAGCAGAGAGCTTGAGGGAGCAGGAGAAAGGCCTGCACCATTTCTGAGCTGTCCAAACCAATAAAAGCTGCTTATTTAAATCACGAAATCTAGCAATTATTCCTTGCTTGTCAATAGCTACCTATTTTTAGGACAGGGTGAACAAATAAAGTCAGCTCATCTGTGACCTCCTTTGGGGAATTTCATTTTTGCAACTTTTACATTTGCAACATTTGTCTCTATTTTTCTCTTTGTGTTCTTGCATTGTTTGATCTTGGCAGGAGTCATTCTCACTTTCTGGAGCCAGCCTGCTGAGGAATTTGTTCTGGGTGCGGTGTGGGGGTGGACAGGAATTAACAAGCAAGTTTCATTAGTAGGACTTTGATGGAAGAACCAAGGGGGTGATGAGGGGCCTGTGTGACCAGGAGCAGGGGCGTGCCACAGTGACAATCGGGGAGTCAATGATACTGATTTTAAGACAACATGAAATGTTTATTTTTGGACACTGAGAGTTGGTGAAACATCTAGATGTGATATATAGCTGACAGCTGAAAGTCAAAATTATAAATTGTGGCTGCAGATTAAGATTTGGGAGTAGTATGCATGAGGGTGAAAAATTGTATCTTTGGTTAGCTCCGTGGTTCTCAATCTTCTTTGCACATTGTAATTACCTGGGGAACTTTAAAAATTACTCATGTCTGAGTCCCCCCCCCCCCCCCCCCCCC
>NW_007726227.1:419960-488405 GCF_000696425.1 Galeopterus variegatus | reverse complement strand
ACCTGGGGAACTTTAAAAATTCCTCATTTCTGGGTCCCCCCCCCCCCCAGAGATTCTGATGTAATGCTCTGGGGTGTGACCTGGGCATTGAGATTTTTTTAGACTGGTGTAGATGGTGCCAGTGGGCAGTCAAGACTGAGCACCACTGGGGTAGGTGATGGTCAGTATTTACCTTACCACAGCCACGTAAGCCCTGTTCATAGCTGAGCTCTGAAATGCACTGTGCTTAATTTTCTGCCCCGAATGTGAATTAATATTGGCTTGTCTGCTTAGTTTTCTAAGCCTTTACCACTAATCTAGCCCAGACTTTCCTCCAGTTGTCTCTATCTCCTCTTAATACGTATGCTGACATTGATGACATTAAGTATTCTATCAAGCTTTCTTTTGGAAGAAATCTCCACCAGATTCTTCTGGCCAGTGCTAGTCTGATCAGGCTGCTTGTTTTTTTTTTTTTTTTGTCTTTTTCCGTGTCCGGCAACGGATTGCAACCCTCAGTGTTGCCCCCGTACCGGACCGGGACCGGCAACGGGATCGCAACCCTCGGTGTTGCCCCCGAGCCTCGCTCAGCCAGTGAGCGGGAACCGGTCTGTATGTGGGATCCGAACCCTCCGCGGGAGCGCTGCGCGCTTCTCAAGCAGCGCACTATGGCAGTGCGCAGTGCACCACCGGACCGGCCCCAGGCTGCTTGTTAAGTCTGCTGCCCAGCTGTCATCTTGAGATGTCCCTTCAGCTTAGCCCTGCATGTTTCTTTCAGGTTTCCCATATGTTGAAAGTGCTGCTTCCTGGAACCCATGTATGTGTCTTTCTCAGCATATTCGTGCATTTGCAGTATACGTTTTGGGGGATCACACCCTCCAGATGCCTCCTACAACAGGGAGAGGGGAAGGTAAAACTTTGAGACTTTGTGTATTTGGAAACATATTCCTTCTGCCTCCACACTTAGAAGACAGTTAGGCTGGGTCAAGAATTCAGTTTGGAATGTGTTTTCCTCAGAGGTTCGAAGGCATTTTTTGGAAGTTTTCTAGCTTCTGTTGTTCCCTTTGAGAAGTCTGATGCTGTGTTTTTCTCTTCTTTTTTTTTGCGGCTCGCCTGAATGGGGATCTGAACCCTTGACCTTGGTGTTATCAACACCGTGCTCTAACCAGCTGAGCTAATCGGTTAGCCCTTGATGCTGTTTTTAATCTATTTTCTGAAACCTGTTTTCTCCCTCTGAGAGCACGTGTGTTCTTTGCTTTGCTCCTGATGTGCTCTTTGCTGCTCAGGTTCAGTCATGTCACAATTATATGACTGGTGTGGGTCTATTTTCTTCCATTTTCACCAGGTTATTTTAATCTGGAAGCTTATGTCCTTTAGGTCTGGGAACTTTTCTTTTATGATTTCCTCCTCCTAAGTTCTCTCTTCTCTCTTTCTGGATTGCCTGTTATTTGGATGTTCGAGTTCTTGGGATTGATCTTCTAATTTTTTTATCTCTTCTCTCCCATTTCTCTCATCCTTTTGCTCTAATTTCTGTACATTTTCTTAACTATATCTTCCATCTCTTATACTGAACTTTTAATTTCTGCTGTCATATTTTTAATTTCCAAGAGCTCAGTTTTTTGCCTGTTTTTTTTTTTTTCCTGTAAAAGTGACTTTTAATAGCATCTTGTTTTGCTTCATGGATGCAACATCATCTCTTATCTCCCTAAATATATTCATAGTAGTCTTTGAAGTTGTTTTTTTTTTTTTCCCATGTGTGGACTCAGTTTCTTCAGTTGCTCTTGTCTATTCATTTTATCTAGTTTTACCTTTTATGTGGTTTCTTCAAATGTCAGGGTATCTTTGGTATCTACTCATATTTAGGTGGAGCCATTGAAGAGATGATTAGAAACTGCAAAGGAGGATTTTGCGGATTGTGTCTCTGTAAGGTGACCTGACCAGTCCATTTCCTTGGGCAATGCTCCATGTCTCTAATTTTAGATCTTTATCAGGGGGTGATCAGACTTCCCAGAGAAAGATCACTCAGTGTTCTGTCTTGAGGGAAAAGACCTGGTTACTTCTGGAAATCCAATGAGAGAAGAAGTTGGGGTCAGGGGAGATTTGTTCAGCAAAAACTCTGTCCTGTACTTAAGGGATATTAAGTTCTCACAACTCTGAGTATGAAAGTGTTGAATGATTTATTTGGATACATGGTAGGACCATACCAAGTTATTTAGGCCTGCCTGCCTACTTTCCTTTCTTCCTCACTTTCTCTCTTTTCTTTTGTAGCTACTATATGCGTGAAACTGGTAAGAATTGCTGCCTCCTGAGAGGGCTAATGGTCAGAGCTGAGGGGAAGGCTTAATCTTCACCATATTTTTTTTAATGAAGTTTTTATCAACAGAATTGCAGATTCACATGCAGTTGTAAGAAGTAATACAGAGACATCCCAGTTTCCTCCAATGGTAACATTTTGCAAAACTGTAGAATGATATCATGACCAGGGTAGTGACATTGATATAACCCACAAATCTTATTCAGATTTCCCCAGTTTTGTCATCGTGTGTGTCTGTGTGTGTGTGTGTATTGAGTTCTGTACAATTATATCACCTGTGTGGGTTTGTGTGTTCACCATCACAGTCAAGATACTGGACAGTTCCACACCATGAGGATCCCTCGAGTTGCTCTTTGATAACCACACCTCATGTACCTTTTAGTACAAAAGGAGCAGCCAAGTTAAGTAATTTATATCACCTATTCCAAAAATAAAGCCAATCAAAAAATTACAATTTTAAGAATTAAGGGCAGTTCCAACCCCAATAACATTGCACTTTACACAAAAGTTTGCTTGTAAGGCTGGGGGCAGGGAAATCTACATTAGTAAAATTAGGACGTGGGGGTTTTCTCAATCACTGCAGTTTTATTACTATCAGGTGTAGTAACCCGAGCTAGGTGTCAGATAAAGGTCATGCATGACTTCATCACGGCTTTTTTTTTTTTTTGTCTTTTGTCTTTTTCCGTGTCCGGCAACGGATCGCAACCCTCAGTGTTGCCCCCGTACCGGACCGGGGACCGGCAACGGGATTGCAACCCTCGGTGTTGCTCCCGCGCCTCGCTCAGCCAGTGAGCGGGAACCGGTCTGTATGTGGGATCCGAACCCTCGGGCGGGAGCGCTACCGCGCTTCCCAAGTGGCGCACTTATCCAGTGCGCCACCAGGCCGGCCCATCATCACGGCTTTTTTGATGAATAATTTTTCCTGTCATTTATTTGCACAGTATTTCTGAATGAATGCTCCATGAAAATAGTTTATTCAAGTAGTTTGTTCATTCAAGCAGTTTAGCCATGTCCCTTGCAATATGACTTTCACCATGATTTGTTTCCTAGAGTATGGAGATGGAGGTGCTTTTGGGGACCATGGAGTCTTTTTTTTTTTTTTTTCCTTTTTGTCTTTTTTCGTGACCGGCAACAGATCGCAACCCTCGGTGTTGCTCCCGTACCTCGCTCAGCCAGTGAGCGGCCGGTCTGTATGTGGGATCCGAACCCTCGGTGGGAGCGCCGCCGCGCTTCCCAAGTGGCGCACTGTAGCAGTGCGCCACCGGGCCGGCCCGACCATGGAGTCTTGACCTCTGATTTTGCCTTTGAGGAAACTGACATCAAAGACAATTGGAATTGGGGCTAGGCTTCCTGACTCTTTGCTTAGTAAATAATTAAGAAAAAAACAGCAGAAAGTTCAAGGGTTAGAAAATATATTTAATACAAACAAACTCTTGGTAAAGTCATTTCAAATTTTTAAATGTTTCTGAAGTCCTGGAATCTCTCTGGGAATTTTTTAGCATTCTGTATAGTCAATACACAGGAAAAATTAGCGATTTTCGGGGTGAACTATTTCCTGTAGCAAATAAGAGATTTATTCAATAGGAAACACTGGCTGTTGGGACACTCCTAACTTGCTTCAGGAGAGTGTTTGGATCACTGATTCACCTTCCTTCGCCTGAGTAGCCACCTCATACAATCATTAGGATGTTTGGCTGTTTTGAAAATGAGAGGTCATTAATTATTCTTGTTAAGGGTCTTTGAACTTATAAGTTTTTTCCTTTTTTCATCCCTTTTGTTGCAATTTTGGGCTGTGATCTGAACATCACTTCCAAAGAAAGAAAAGTTTTCCAAGACCTTAAGCCAGATTTTAAATACCTGATGGTAAGGACTTCTGATTGAGATTCCACGGTTTCATTGTTTGAAATCATAGGTGATTTGGGGCCATGTGCAGAAAACTCATTGTGCCTACTTTCAGTAAATCTAGGCATGAATGCAGGTCAATTCATTTTTTTCAATATGTCAAAATTGATATCATACTATACATAATATTGTAGATCCTGCTTTTAAATTTTTAAAAAATTAAAATTAGTTTAATTTTATTAATTTTTAAGTTTTTTTCATTATTTTTTCTAAAGTTAATTTAATTTAAAATTAAAAATTATGTACAGTAAAATTGACTGACAATGAGGATATAGAACAGTATATCACCCCTAAAAAACTCAGTCAAACTACCCCTTTGTAGTTACAACCGCCCCCCATCCCCATTCTCTGTCACATTAGTTTTGTCTTTTTAAGAATGTTATACAAATGGAATCCTACAGTCTATAATCTTTTGAGACTTGTTTCTTTTACTCAGTACTATGCCTCTTAGAATCATCTGCATTGTTTGGCATGTCAGTAGTTTATCTTTTTTTTTTAGCTGAGTAGTATTCCATTATACAGATGTGCAACAGTTTGTTTATTTGTTTACCAGTTGAAGAACATTTGGGTTATTTTAAGTTTTGGTAACTATGAATAGAGCTGTTCTAAACATTCAGATTCAGGTTTGTAATTTCTTTTTCTTATATTATTGCAATGGCTAGGACTTTCTAGCTAGTATAAGGTTGAGTTTAAATAGATATTCTGGCCTTGTCCCTGATCTTAGGGAGGAAGCATTCAATCCTTCACCTTTAAGTATGATGTTTGCTTTAGATTTTTTATAGATGTCCTTTATCCAATTGAGGAAGTTCCCTTATAGTCCTAGTTTGTTTAGAGTTTCTTATCAGTGATGGATATTAAAGTTCATCAAATGCTTTTTCTGCATCAATTGATATGCTCATGTGGTTTTTCTTCTTTAGGCAGTTAATACGGTGGATTACATGGATTGATTCTTGGATATAGAATCAGCCTTGCATACCCTAGATAAGGCACACTTGATCATGGTGTGTTTTTCACTTTATATTTCCTGGATTTGACTTGATCATATTTTGTTGAGGACTTTTGTGTCTATGATCACGTGGGATATCAGACTGTAATTTTCTTTTCTTGCACTGTCTTTAACTGGTTATGCTATCATGGTAATGCTGGAACCATAAAATGAAATAGAAAGTATTCTCTCCACTTGCCGTTTTTGGAAGATTTTGTGTAGAATTGGTGGATCCTACTTTTTAGCTTGTCATAGGTATTTCTCCATGGTATTAAACTTAAAAACAATTCTTAATGTCTGCATGATAGTAATAATAATCATAATATTTTTGTTAGTATTATAGCAAATGATATTTATTAAGCAGTGGACATGCTTGAGATACTGTTCTAAGTGCTTTACCTGAATTGACTCCTTTAATTTCCACAACCCTATGGAGTAGATATTATTATCCCCATTTTATATGCAAAGAAAAATAAGACAAAGAGTTTAGGTGAATTACTCAAGTTCACAAAGTTACTACGTGGCCAAGTAGGATTTGAATCCATCCCTTCTGATTCCACATCCCATTGTCTTAACTATTACATTGTGTCCTTTGATTATATTGTAACTTATTATGTAGGCCTCTATTTGGAATATTTAGATATTTTCCATGTCCTCCCTGTGATGAGTGTTCTTGTATAGAAGTTTTCGATAAATTCTGACAATTTCTTTAGGTTGTATTCCTAGAGTTGGTATTTCTAGATATTTTTAGAAGTGTTAAAGGGCATGCCTATTGTAAAGTCTAAAACATACTGCCATGTAACTTTCCAAGAATTTGAAGAAATTTGAAAACGAGCAATGTTTGAGATAACTCAGTTAAATTTTCTTTTGCCAGAATAGAATATTGTAATTATTTTGTGTATTTTAAATTCATTCTGATTGCAGAAAGATAATGTCTCATTGCTTTAGTTAGCCTTCCTTCTTTACCAGTGAGGCTGAATATTTTTACAAATGTTTATTAGCCATTTATATAATATTTTTTTCATTGTGAGAAAGCTTTGTTCATGTCCATTCTCCATTTTTTTCTAATGGTTTCATAGTATTTTTCTTAAGAGATTTAAATATATTCTACATGTAAATCTTTTATCTTCTCTCAATTTTTTTTGCATACCTATTTATTTTTTTTATCTAGTCAAAAGTATGTTTCCTTTCCCTTGTATTTTTTCATTGTTTTATTCTTAGATCCATGATCTCAATCAGATATTTATTTCATACAGTCCTTTATGCCTTTCCCCTCCCATTTTTATGGTCTAATTTTTTAAAAATTCTACTCCTTCATTTGGAATTTATTATAGCATATGATGAAGATTTAAACATAATAACAGATTTAATAGTTAATTTCAGCATTGTTTATTGAATATTTATTGCATAATCTCTCCTTTACCCCACACATTTGTTATAGCACCTTTATTCCATGCAGAAGCAGTTTTTGTAATATCTATTTTGTTCTGTTTACTCATTAATTAATTGTTGTAGTTTATTAGCATGTTAATTATCTATAGGGCAAGACTCCTTTCCTCTTGTTTTGGAAAAAAAATCATTTGCTATTATCACTCATTTATCTTTCCAGGTGAACTTTAGAATCTCTGTTAAATTTGCCTCAAATCCCTCTAGGTTTTGACAAATCTATAAATAACTTGTGGAGTAATGGCATTTTTCAGCATTGATTCATCTCATTCATAGTGTGCTTCTTCATTTGATCAAGGTTTTAAAAAAATCTGTTAAGATTCATGTTTATTTCCCTATCTCTTTCTTACATTTATTTGTGAAAGGTATTTATTTATTGTTGCTATTGTTTTATTCATTATATATTCTTTAAAAATATTTACACTTTATTCTTAAAAGTTTTAAGTTATATAAGCAGTAATAAAAATAAATTTATTATACAAACCAATATCATTAAATTTTCCAATAATTTGCTATTAGACAGGCAATTTTTAGATTCATGCGTTAGCTGAATAGTTTTTTACAGTTTCACATATTGGTTAAGTTAGTTGCTTTGCATTCTGCTATGGAAGTTTCCTTTTATTTCTAGTTTTCTAAGTTTTTGTTTCTAATCAGCTGTGGATATTGAATGTGATCAAATACCTTACTAACACTTACTGAAAAATCTAATAACATACTATAAATAGATATCCATAGTAAACTACTCCCAAAGTAAACCCTAGATCATCAGATCTATTTTTTTTCTTTAATATGATGTTGGATTTGATTTGTTGGTATTTTCTATGAAATTTTTGCTTTTATATTCATGAGAGAAACTGACATATACAACGAGTCTTCAAAAAGTTTATGGAGGGATTTGCAATTATCTTTAATTTCATTTTTTCACAAACTTTTTGAAGTACCCTTGTAGCTCCTTTTCCAGGTTTTGGCGTTGGGATTAGACTAACTTTGCAAAATGAATTGATGATTTCCATGTTCCTCTCTATGTTCTGGAATATTTTATGAAGCGTGGAAATTATTTGTAACTTGAAAATTCAAAAGAGCACTTATAATACTGCCTGGCCTATAGTCTTCTTTGAAGGTAATTTTCAAATAATTTTAATTTCTTCCATTGACAGTTTTGTGTGTGGGTAATTTATGTTTTTCCAGAGATGTGTCAATTTCATTGACATTTTAAAATGAACAAAATGGTGCATTGCTCCTTTTTTTGTTTTAACTTGTTCTGTAATTGTGATTATGCAACCTTTTCTCAGCCCTAACTTGCATGTTTCTCTTTTTTTTTTCCTTGATCAAACCTGACTGTATTTTGGTTATTTTAATTTTGGAAGATCATCTCTTGTATTTCTTTATCAATTTTGTCTTTCCCCTTTTTTCTGAGTTATTGATTGCAGCTTTCTTGTATTTGGTCATATGTATAAATATTTCTCATGAAGGTAGTAAGTATTTCTCACACACTAAATGATCCTTTTATAAAATAAGAGAGGTAATCATCATAAAGTAAGTACAATTTTGTATGTTACATTTTTTACTTATAAATAGGATGTTCCATGTTGCATTTTCGTGACAACTATTTTAAATAAAGGTAACTATAATTGTTTTTTAAATTACCATTTCATAGGCTGTTTGGCATTTCATTGAATATAGAGATCATAATTATTTATTATCAGTTGTTTAAAATATTATAGATTATGTAAGTTATGTAGGTTATTTCTTAGTATTAATTAAGCACCTTTGTGCATGAGCCTATTTATAAATCATTTTAATTCTCCAGTTATTACTGTGTTCGTAATGATCCAGGAGACCTGCACTAACTCATAAAGCCGCTGACAATGCCAATGGAGTTATAAAGTTTTTCATGTTTGTATAGACCTCTGTCCACTAGGCTACCCACCTTAGAGTTTTTAAAATGGATTTAAAATTTTTGTTTACACTTGTTCACAAGGCATTCTCCACCTGGCATCAAGTGTCCCCACCTTATCTCTTTGGCCTCAGGTTTTGCTTCTACCTAAAGTGGTTTCTCATCAGAAATTCACAGAGCCTCTGCAACACGTGGAGACAAAAGCAGAGTGTGAACAGGACAGGGATGACAAACACGAACTGCTGACTCAGAAAGCCAATCAGGGGGGTGATTAGTGTCAAACTAAGGCATCTCCTTCAAATGCGGCACATGGTGACTTTTACTTTTTAAATAGACATTTTGCTTTTCTTATCTTCTCTTCTTGACAGTTGCTTTGGTTTTCCTGCAGACTGACTGCTCCTCTGATAACAAAGTAAGAAGGAAAAACAAAAATTTAACCATTGCCTCCATTTCACAAGAGCAGTGAACAGTCCAGGGTTGGGGGAGATCCCCAGGCTGCTGTGGTTGAACAAGCCGGCGGCGTTTGCTGAGTCATGAGCAGCAGCTCTGGGCTTGGGAGAAGAGTGATGTCCACTCCAGGGCAGAGCTGGACAGTTGTTTTGCCTAAGATGGCAAGAGTATCATCATCTCTCAATCTCGAGCCAAGAAAACCATAAATGGACACATCTTGTCCTGCCCGGGAAAGGCGGCTTCTGGGGGTGCCATAAGTGTCCCTTGATGGCTCACTCGCCTGGGAGGTTGTTTTCTAATGTTTTTCATGTCCGTAGAAAAGTAGGGTAGGAAGGAGAGAAGGAGGAAGGGGAGACAAAGGCATATGTTTGCCTGGGCGAGCTCTTTTCTGATGCACGCTCTGAGTGTCAGCACAGAATGAGGGTTTATTTTAGGAGAAACCAAGAATAAAATCTTTTATGTTGATGTTGTGCAGGACTGGTCTGTATTATTCTGCTACGAAGGACAGTAAAACTTCCTGGTGCTTCTGCATCTTTATAGTTTCTGCCATGAAAGCATTCATGGAAAGGAAACTTGGCTCACAAGGGTCGGGGACATTGTCCAGAATAAGAGGTGTCCTGGACAGTGAGTCTGGAGACGGGGGTTCTGATTCCACTTCTGCTTCATGTTCTGTTTTGTTCTCAGTCTCCTCATCTGTAAAATGTGAACATTTGTGCTAAATTGTCTCTATATTGGTAACTAAAACTCTCTAATTTGATCATTAATTTTAAATTGCTAGCCTTCTGGAAGATGTTGGAAATATGCTTTCTTCTAAGGCTAATTTACAGCCAGACCAATAGAGTTTTGCTCCGGAGCATGCCCTGAGTCATTATTCATTTTTATTTCCTGAGAATTACTCTTGTAAATGTGATTTTTCTGTTGGTTTCACAGAGCCATTGAGAGTACACAGCTCGATGGATTTCTTCCGTGTGTCATAAATTTTTGCTCATAGTATAAGCCCGTGTTTTCCAAAGGGAGATCCTTGGATCAGCAGGATCCACATCTCTTGGGATCCCCTGTGAGCTTGTCAGAAACCCAAAGTCATGGGCTGCACCCTAACCTGCTGAGTCAGCATCTCTGAGGAGACCCAGTTTAACAAGGTCTCTTACTGCACGTGGAAGAGAAGTTTGAGAAGCATTGCTATGTCTGTGCCCTCTGCACGTGAGCAGACACTCAGGCCTATGGTGTGCTCTTGGAGTGACCGTGCTGCAGGCTGCCATCCTGGGCTGTTAGAAATGTTGAGATTGAGGCCCTTCTGTGTTAGTGAAGCCACTGCTGCTTTACCGAGGGCCTAATGATGTTGGGAGAGGAAGTGCAGGCCTTCTTGGTGTAGAAAGGAGGGTGGCTTTCTTTCCTTATGAGATGGTATCCATCTTCCACTCTGCCCCAGGCTTAACTCACCCGAGTCTCCCAGGGATGGCACCTTGGCAACTTCAGAGGGAGCTTCAGGGATGTAGGAGCATCGTGAGGGCGTTGGCCTGCTCCGAGGAAATGAGGCAGTGGACAGGGGTATTTCTGCAGGAGCTATGGCGGGGATAGCATCTGGGATATGGTTACCACTTCTGCTACACAGTGTTTATTTTGATGTTTGGCCCTGGCTTTGATCCCCAGCCCTGCGGTGGTGGATGGGCACAGGGTGTTCTGAGGCCTGCATCAGGCAGCGTGCCTTCAGGGAGTGCTTCTGGAGAGCCTGGCCTGAGCTCAGGGAGGCCTGAGTGGCCTCGTGATCGGTCATTTATGGAAGAGCTAACCACAGCACCATAAGTAATTACAGACGTTTATTAGCGTGTGTGTTGCATGTGTGCACCCATGCAACACAGACACACACACCCTTATAATCATCTGTCCCCAGTAGAGGGTGTGGTGAGGTTTCTCTGTTTATCCAGCCTTGGCCGGCGCTTGCCTGGAGTATGGCCTGATGGTGGAGGAGCTACTGGGGTCATTTCCTCATTGTAAACTCGCCCACGCTGAGTTAGATGCAGCTAAGCAGTTACTGTTCCCACTCTTTGACTACTCTCTAACCCGGGAATACCTGGCTCATTGCTTGCATATTTTGTTAGCCATTAAACTTCCCCAGTGCTACAGCAGGACCATCCAGTGCAGGGGCATGGGCCATGCCCTGCATAGGACATCCCGCCTAGGTGTGAGTGAGACTGAGCCCTGGTGTGGAGCTGCAGATACTCAGGGCAAGAGTTGCCTTTTTCAAATGTGCATAAAGCTGCTGCCCACTCATCTCTCCTGTCTGTGCACCCACCTGGGAGTGGAGGGTGCTGTCTCCAGTTTGTGCAGAGGACCAGCCGTGGCGCTGGGTCCCTGTCAGGTGCAAGGGGAGACATTCACTTTCACTCAGGTGCTCTGCCTTCATCTCCAAGTGTGAGTGTTTCTAGAGCCAGTGTTTCATGGACTTACCTTCTAAGCTGGCCTTCATTCCTATTTGGACACTATTAGTCCGTTTTTGTTGCTTATAACAAAATATCCGCAACTGGGTGCTTTATAAAGAAATGAAATTTATTGCTTACGGTTTCTGAGACTGGAAAGTCCAAAGTCCATCTGGTAGTGGTGACAGTGACCCAGGGTTCTCACATTGCAAGATGGTGGAAGCAGAGAGAGAGAGAGACAGACTCTCCTCTTCTTTTAAAGCCCTCAGAATGACACTGCTATTTTTTAATTCATTCACTACTGCAGGGTCCTACAATCCAATCACCTCTTTGAGGCTCCACCTTTCAACTACCATAAAAGGATTTCCCACCCTCTTAACAGTCACAGTGTGGGGAATGAGTTTCTACTACATAAAACTTGGGCACAATTCAAGCTTCAGGGAGTTTTGGGGGGACATAATTCAGTCTACTACAGATACCAGGCTTGATTCCTGAGCATCCTGGATCCCCAGGTCTTCGTTATACAGCATCCAGGAAGTGGATCTCTGTCCTTTCTCCTTTGCAGTGTCTCTCCAGCTGTCCCCTGTCTCTACTCTCACCTCTTCTCCGTCAAGTCCAGATTCTTGTCATCTTGTACCTGTGCCTCTGGCCCCTTTCCCAGCTGGCCT
This sequence comes from Galeopterus variegatus, assembly GCF_000696425.1. Lineage (NCBI taxonomy): Eukaryota > Metazoa > Chordata > Mammalia > Dermoptera > Cynocephalidae > Galeopterus > Galeopterus variegatus. Next base: position 476,350 of record NW_007726227.1, on the reverse strand, counting down.
CCCAGCTCCCAGCTCCTTCACCCCTGGCTGCTCCAGACATCACACCACGTGGGGGTGGCAGGTGCATCCCCCGCTGAACATCCATTCGTATTTCCCTGTTTTCCCATTACAGACAAAGTGGGAGAGAATCTGCAGCCTGCATATGAAGCTTCCAGAATTCGGCTGCAGCCTACCTCAGAGATGCAGAGCTGGTTCCATAGACTGCAGGGTTAAGTTGCGTATGGATTAGACATGAATCTAACAGAGTGAACTCTGGGTGACAAATCAAATGAGGAAACAGCTCCACTCATTCTTCCAGCACATGTGGGGCGCTGACAGCGTGACAGGCTCTCAGATATTTAATCCCATCCCTCTTTCAAAGCCTAACTCAGCTCGTGTCTTTGACACCTTACTGTGTCTAATGGTGAACTTTTTTCAAAGTTATTCATAGTTTGATATTGTTCAACTGACTTTTATTGGGGAGCCGCTCTTTGTTGGTACCATATGGAGTGAAATAAGACACAGTTCTTGCCCTGGAGGCACCTGGAGTCCAGTAGGGAAGATAGGCGTGGATAAACAAGAGGCTCTGATTTCACCTGTGAAGTGCCCTGAAAAAGCAGCGTGGGAGTCTGCAGAGGGGGTGCTCGCTCTGACTGGCAGGGGTGGGGCGCAGCACACAGAAGAGCTGCTCCTGCATTCACTTTTTTATTTTTAAATATTTAATTGACAAATAAAAATTGTGTATATTCAAGGCATACAATGTGATGATTTAATATACATGTACATTGTGTACTGATTACCACGGTTAAATTAATTAACCCTCCAATAGTTGCCATTTGTGTGGGTGGATGGGCGGATGCAGTGAGGACACTTTTAAGTCTGTTCCTAATCAAATTTCAGGTCAATAACACAGTATTATGAACTATAGTCACTGTGCTGTACATTAGGTCCCCAGAACTTATTTATTAGGTTCCCAGCAGCTGTGCCAGGAGACCGGTAATCAGACAGGGATATATGTGTGTGGAAAGGAGAGGAGGGAGTGGGAGAGGTGCATCATTCAGTAGCTCTATCAGCAAGTCTGTAGCCTTTGACCAACATCTCCCCCATTTCCCCCACCCCCACCAGTCCTTAAAATTAGTTGTTGCTGCCCATGTAATTCATGGATTATTTCCTGCTTGTGAAAACTGAAGACTTCACAGATCACGCCAATGTCCTCTTTGAGCACTCCTGGTCCTGTCCCCAGTATCTACATCCCTGTCCAGAAGCCACACTATAATCTTTTGGGCATGTTCCTGTTGATGTATCTCTTTATTTACCCAGAGTAAGCATGTGGTGTGTCACTGCACTGAGATCTTGTCAGTCTGTGCATTTCATTCTGCGTCTTGCCTGTTCTCATTCAATAATATACATTAGGGATTGCTCTGCCTCATTCTTTGTAATGTCATAGTAGTCTCCCAGGATGTCCTGTGCACCCTCAGATGCATCCTTCACCCTTCCCCTATTCTGCTGTTGTCCCAGGGAACTACCTTCCCCAGCTCCCTTGCCTTCCAGCTGCCAGGTAGGTTTGGCCAACAGGAGGTCCAGGAAGGGGAGAGAAAGAAGGCCATCTCCTTCCCACCCCCTCACTGCCCCTCCCACCCTGCTTCAGGCAACATCATGGCAGTAGCTGGACAGTGTGACCCCATTCATGCTGGACTGGCTCTCCCTTCATGGCCTGGCTCCTGAACTCTGGTAACACCCCCTTCTCCCTATTCCCTTCTCCCTCCCCCTAGAGGTGCTAATCTCTGGTTTTCCCCACCATCTATTTGGCTGTTCTGTCACCTGTTAAGCCAATTCCCTGTATTGAATTCCCTCCATTTGAAATACCTGGTGTAGTTTCTGTTTTCCTAACTGGTCTCTGCCTCATTCATATGGACATAACAGAGATTTTTTTTTTTTTAGTTCTTCCCATTGTGTTGGACGTTTGAGTTGCTTTTATTGTTGTTCCAATCACAAATAGTGCTGGAGTTGAACATTCTGTGCACAGTTCTTTGTGCATATGTGTGAGGATAGTGTCTATAGGTGACACCAGTGTCTGGGATCACCAGGTCAGTCATTTACCTTTTCAAACTGAAATCTCTTCAGGTAGGTTGTAGTTCTCAAATGCTTCCACATTGCTGCAATATATAGCAAGCTGCTCTACAGGAAGAAGTTAGTAAGTAGCTGTTGAATGAATGAATGGATGAACGGATGGATGAGTTTCCATTTGCAGAGGGAGAAAGCATTGTCTGATTGACCTCAGATGAAGTGCACACCTTTCCCACCGGCCTTTTGGCTTGGTTCCATGGCCTGCTCACCCTGAACAGAGTACTAGTTACTCTGGGGGCCCCATACCCTGAAGAAGTGGATCTAGGAGCCAGGGTCTATTGCTTTGCTTAGGATCCAAACCGGCATGGATGTTTAGGGTAAGTGTTGTGGCTGGAGTAAATGGAGTGCTACAGAAAAGATCCTTAGTTTCTCTACCACAGGGCTTAGGAAACCAGGCATTGACTGTGATGCAGGAGAGAGTGGAGACTTTGAGGGTGGATGCAGGTTTTGATTGTGAGCGATTTTGGTCAATACCACAGCACAGCTCTAGGTAAGCAAGCAGCCCCTCCCTGGGGAAGCGTGGAGTCTCCATCCCTTCCTCGGGGCTGATAGACCAGTCCATATTCACTGTGCTCCATAGTTCACTGTATGCTGCACCAAACAATGTTTTTAGACAAGAAAAAAATAAACTTAAAATGAGCGTTCAGGGCATGTTGAAAGATTAGCAGCTGTGCCAGGAGACCCATAATCAGACAGGGATATGTGTGTGTGGAAAAGAGAGGAGGGAGTGGGAGAGGTGCATCGTTCAGTAGTTCTGTGTCTGTAGCTTTATAAACATTACTTTTTTTTTTTATAAATGAATTGGTAAAGTTTCCCTCTTCTTGCCTGGGCTGTTATCCCCCAAGGAACTGCCTAGGCTCCAGACACTTCCAAATCCTGCAGTTAACTTTAGAGAGTAATATTAATTACATTACGGAGCACTTGCCCTGAAATTATGATCGTGAGAAATGTTGAGGAGGTCAGTCCTCATAAACATAATGCAGTGATCACACTGTGCCAGTGCCCCCTTTCATAAGGATTCTTCAACTTCTGAGTTTAGAGACCCTCCAGGTTTCAGGAGCGGCAGATGCTCATTCGCTTTTCTTTCCCTGGCAAAGTGGATCTTCCTGCAGTGGGAAGAGATGCTGGAGTCTGGGAGCTGCAGCCTGGCTGTTGCCAGGCAGGCAGGCGCGGTCAGTGTTTGGTGGCACATGGAGTGGCCAGGCGTCTGGATTTGGTTAGCCGGCAGCACCATCTGCTCCCCTCCCGCCTCAGCCGCCTGCTTCACCCACTTTGCCATCTGTAAGTCATCCAGAGATGGGATTTCATGAGAATTACTTTCTGAGATGGCCTGGCGTGGGGTCCCTTGAAAGTCACGGGAATCTGTGCTCCCCAGGATTCAACATCTGTTCATGTCACATGCCGGCTCAGCTTGGCCCCTAGTCTCTGAGACATCTACAAACCAGCAGCGCCAGGTTGGAATTTGGGGCGCAAAATCAATCCTTCATGTGCTCTCCTTGCATAGTACCTGTCTCTGGTTGTGTGTCATGTCAGTACACACATGTCATGATTGAATGAAATGTTGCCAGCGTGAGCATTGACCGGAGGCTGAATTCAGCTGGCTTGAGATTTGCCTCCGGTGAGAGGAGAACTGGGCAGGAGAGAGGGGTGTGTAGCTCTCCCATAGGACTCTTGACAGTGGCTCCTGCCCAGGTCCCAGCCGCCTCCCATTTTCCCTCCCAGCCTCCATCTCACCTTCTGATTTCAGCTTGGGCCTGAGTCTTGCTTCCGTTGATTTTACTTTCAGTAGATTTTACAAGAGCCTGAGCCACTGTAACATTTTCCTGCTGCCTTTTCTATTTTCAACCCAAATAGGAAGTAACCAGGATGGTTTAGTGCAGAGAGAATATGATTCATTTCATTGCTTTATTTAAAACTTTTTTTTTAAGTTTAATTTGTATATACAGAAAAGTGTGTCTATCCTAAGTGTATCGCTTGATGAATTTTCACAAACTATACAGCAGCTGCCAGATCAAGACATCGAGCAGGATGAAACCCACTCATGGTGCTTTCTAATCACCCACCAAGAGTGACCACTGTCCCAACTTCTAGCAGCACAGATTAGTTCTGCCTGTTTCTGTTATTCCAGTGTAGTCTGTATATATACTCTTTTGTTGAATGTTATGCTTGTGACATTCATCTGTGTTGTCACGTCTAGTAGTAGATTATTCATTATCATTGCCACTCCTGGTTTTATTGTGAGAACTGATAGTTGTGTGGGTGATTTTCAGTGTTTGTTGATCATGAGTGGTGCTGCTTGGAACATTTTTATACATGCCTTTCCACGATCACATGTAAGTGTTTTGATTTGGTATATACCTCAGAGTGGAATCTCGGGGTCTTAGGGGATATCTATGTTTGGCCTTAGTAGACCCTAATGAACAATTTTCCAAAGCGGATGTACTTATTTGAAGTGTAACTTGGGCTTTAAAGCAAAGTGGATAATTGGGTTTGAACTTCGCCGTCACACTAGTTGGATTGAAAGACCTCATCTGCAAACCACAGCCAGGAGAGAGTCCAAACCTTTGGGAAGGAGGAGTGGCCAGTGCCGTGGCATCCCAGCCCCTCACTCTTGTTTGGGATTGGGTCCCCACAGTATGCAAGGGGGTGGCCAGACAAGAGACACACCAGACACGTGCCTCACCCTCTGGAGGCTGAAACAACATCAGCAACAGTTAATATGACTGTGATTGGTCCTCCTCCTGCAGCTTCCTCCCCCCATCCTCCCAAAGGCTTTTTATTCCCATCCTTTACCCACCACACACACTCACACACCTGCCTTGCGTGTGCAGGACCAGCTCCCAAGGCAGTGATGCAGTCAGGGGAATCACAGCGTGGAGAAAAGTGTTAATTATAGCAGCGAAAGTGTCATCACAATAACTGGAGTTCTTTAGAGAAAAGCTTATTTAAAAGAAAAAAAAAAAACCCAACAGAGTAAGAATGAGTCTTTCTAAAATTACCGTGTCTGGGGCTGGGCCTGCGCCTGCAGGAGACGGTCCCTCTCCCTTGCTCTCCACAGTGTTTGACATGTGCAGGAGAAGCAGCCCAAACACCCTCAGATAAAAATAACAGGACGGTGCATTTTCTAAGTAGTGGGTTGCCTCCCTAGGCACCGCCTGCTGTGACAGAGGATCCTATTGCCAGCTTCTTCCCAGGGTCTGGGGTCCACCCCTCACCTCAGCACCTGTGCAGGGCAGCTGGAACGGCCTGCTGGACTGAGGAGGGACTGGGTGCTGCTGGAGAGGAGGACATTTGTCAGGCCACTGGAGGATGGTTCCTAGGTCAGCAGTTGACCCTTTCTCTCTCTCTTCCATTCAGTCCAGCTGGGATGGGGGATGTGTGTGACAGAGGAGCCTTGGACAGGCGTGGATTGTATATCTGCAGCAGGTTAGGTGGGGGAGAGGTCTCTTCATGTCAGCAGGCAATTGATTGATGAACACAACTATCCTGTCACATTGTTCTCACCCTGTCTGATGGGTCAGAGGGCTCGAGGCCTGGATGAGATCACACGGCCAGTGTGGTGGGGCAAGGATCTAAAAGCCCACCTCCTTTCATACTGTCCCACTAATGGCTCTAGTCCCCTGTGGGGCCGTGTGGTGGCGGCTTCAGTCTACTGGGGGTAGCTTCTCTGGAAGTGGAGGCTGCACCAATAGTGACCACGTGAGGTCTCATTCCCAGGGATGTCTTCAGACCCCCAGGCTCCCAGCTGCTGACGCAAGGGACCCAAGGAAGGTCTCTCTCTCAATGGCTGTGCCATGGGAGGTGGGTGGAGTGAAGCATCTGTGGAGAGGCTGCCTGGACATGCCTGGGGACCTGGACACGAAGGGGTGTCCTGGGGGAGGTCCCAGCCTGGCTTTGAGTGAACCCCCAAAGCAAAGGCCAGTGGCCAAGGTTGTGCATCACCATGGGTGGCCCCTCTACTTTGGGCCAGGCACAGCCTTCCCTCCCTGATGGCTGCAGAGCCCAAGAATGAGAGGCCACTGCAGTTCTTCAACCCTTCCTTGGCCTGTGAGGGGTCTTTGGTGTGGAGAAGTCTGCCCCTGGGGCGGCCCTGCGTCTCCTCCATCTTTTCTGGCTGCCCCCAACCCCAATGGCCTAATAGAGATGATCAGTTTAACAAAGTGCCAAGATGGTGGTTTCTGATGCCTTCTTCTATTAGTTTCCTTCAAATATCAATGTCTTGGAGGAGTCTATTGGCCAATGAAGCCATATTTACAAAGGATTAATGTCTTCACTTTCCCCTGAAAATAATCGTAGACCCACATGACTGCCGGTAGGGCTTCTGGTCACCCTTCAGTAGCTGGTGTGCCCACCCTGGTTTGTATAATTATGACTGAAAGCAGAGGCTTGTGGAGTTTTCATTAGTCGTCACAGCCTTAACTGGAATAGGTCTGAGGTTGCTTTTACTTGGAAAGAGCATGCAGACCCTCAGTACCACATTGTCACCATCAGATGGGTGGCTCTGAAATCTGCATTTGTGTTGTAAAAGCAGACTCTTGCCTCCGGTGGGCGCATTCCCAATGCTGGGTTGCAGGGAGCTGCAGGGGCAGTGAAACTCTTTTCAGGGTGGCCAAGCTACATGTGTGCAGGCAAGCTCGGGGACATCAGGGAAGCCAGCCTGGGTGACTGCAGTGACTCATCTCCTTTATGAAGGCGCGAGTGGAAAAGGACTTGTAAGCCTCCTTCTGCAGGTCATCTGCTGTCTCCTGCTTAGAATGAGTTGGCATAGCCTGACTCTTGGGCAGGTGAGTTATTGAGGGAGGGAAGCAGGCAAGGCCAGGGACAAACGCTAAGCTGGGAGGTAGTCTCTGCTAGGGGTCAGCTTATCCCATAGGGAGCCCCAGAGCACAATGACATCACAGACTCGATCCTATCTTGGGGCAAATTGGCCACTTTTTGTAGCCCCCAGTCAGTCACTCACTAGCCCCAGGCCTGGGGTGGGAGGAGTGAATGTGTGTGACCCACTGGGCAAGGCAGCTTCTCTAGAGATGGGGACACCCAAGATCCTCGAGCAGCCACACTCATGGCCATGGGAAGGGGTCTGGTGACAACCCCCACCCCAGGCTGGGACCCTTTCCTCAGGACGGTTGGCTCCTCTTGGGGCCCCTCCACTTCTCCATTCTGGAGGTGCTGCCATCGATGAGGAAAATCTTAGCCAGTCTCCCTCAGCTGGGGGAGGTGTGCCAGGCCCAAAGTCTGAAAAACTGACAAGTGCTTGTGAAGAAGAGTAGATAAGAATGCTTTATTTACATCGGGCCCTTCAGGCGGTGTGTGTCAGGGGGCAGGGGGGTGGACAGACAGTGCAGTTTTCAGCTCTGTCCCTTCCTGGCTGCGCTAGAGATGCTCCTCCCGGGCTAGTGGCTCTGGATTCGCCAGCTTTGCACACTTAGCTCTCATGGAGGGCAGTTGTGAACGGGTGGTGAATCAGCAGCCTTGGACAATGGGGGTCATTTTACTGCAGAATGGCTGCCCTTTGTCTCTCTGGCAAAAGGGTTCTGAGAAATGAATGTGAAGAGCTGTAGAAATGCTGAATAATAAGTGAACTTGATCCCACCAGGCAGCGAGTCTGAATGGCTCCCTTTGATTGACCTAGTTTATACCTTCGAGGTCCCTGGACTGGTGGCTTGGGAAAAGCGGTTGGCTTCAGCATCTTTCTCTGTCCTTTGATGCTATCAGATCTCCACCACAGACTCCCGTCTCAATAGTAAGTTTTAGGTTTTGGGAATAACAACACGAAGAACTTTCTGGCATAGGAAGAGGAGGCGAGGTGAGGTGTGGGATTGTGAATGGGCTACTGACCCAGCTCCAAGAGGAAGATTAATTTACAGCTCAGAGGGAGGGGTGCTGGCTAAATCTGGAGCCAGTCTGTATGGTCCCTGATGGGAGTAAATAAAAACCTGTTTTCGTAGGTGTTTCAGCTTCATTCATTCATTCACTTACTTTGAGTCATTGAGTCAACAGACAGGTGTGGGATGAGGTCAGTTTTGCTTGTATTGTGTTTGAGCTGACCCATGTAGATTGAGGTTTGGATGATAGAGGTTTGGGCTGTGGGAAGAAGCAATTCGTCACTTTTTTTCCCAAGACTGTACCAAGAGGAAAGCATCTGGGATTGCAGCTGAGACTCTGTATACATGGCAGTGATCTGAAAGCACAGGGCGTTTGACAGTCATCTTTCTAATCTCATGGGGCAAGTTCTCTCACTTTCTGTTAAATAATAATTTTCAGAAATGGTAAACTATGATCCTTACATATATATAATGATCCATAAGTATATATATATTAAATAAGCATGTGTTAAAGATTTTATTTAGGTCCTTATGAATGAGGAAACTGGTAAGATGTTACAAACATTTCAAAGGGGAATCCAAAGAACAGACAAATACATAGATCAGGAATATCCCCTATCACAGTAGGGGAGAGAAACCAATTTGAACCTGCAGGACAAAATTTGCATATGTGGATAGTAACTATTTTGCATCACTATCAATTCAGAGTTGTAAAATAGCTCAGGGGCAATGACAAGTTAGAATGAGACAATCTGGGAAGGTGTGTAATAACAGTGCATAATTTTCTACTGAAGCACAATTTTTTTCCCTGTACTCTACTTAGTAAAGTCCAGTATTTTGAGTATTACACTTGCTGAGAAAGTGCCTTTCTGTCTCTCCTTTTTATTACATAAATAGCAGTAATAAGAGGTTTTTTTTTTTCACTTTGGGGTGTTTTATGTTTGTTTTTATATTAAAGCAAGGCTTTTACTCTTCAAACAACTTGAAGAGTTACTTTGGAAGAGAATTACTGAACTTACCTCGTGCGGTTTCCCAGGACCTACATTAATGAGTTGGAAGTATAATTGATAAGATTTATGTATATGATCTATAAAGTATCGGATAATATGAATAACATTGGAATAGTGAATCTGTGAACCAGAAATGAAATGCATCAAACAACAGAGAAGTTTCCAAGACCCAGCTGTTGTGGTGTGGGAGATGGGACGAGGGGGAAAAGGAAACATTTGGAAACATCTAGATAATTCTAGAACACAATTCTCAAAAAAAAAATTGGGAATTTATTTCTGCATTACTTTTTTAATTTCTGAAAACTCATAGAGTAATTTAATTGAAGGTGACATAAAAAAGAAAACACAGTCAAAAAAACCTCAAGTCCTAAATCCTTCTATCTTGTCTGCCTTTTCTGAAGTTTGTTCTGAAAAGGTGTATAGTTGTCATGAAAACTGAAAGGACTAAGGAATTCATGGCAGAATTTGACTTGCATAGTCTCTTCGTGTTTATTGTGAAGATATTCTTCTTGGCCCTTCTGCAGCCTTTGACATTGTGGGCCCACCTCTCTGGTTGGAAACCCATCCCTTCCTTTCCTTGACTCTCTACAGTCCCTGTTTTTCATCTCTGAGGTTGTTCCCGGTGTCTTTCTCTAGTTCCTGCTACCTACTTCCCTTTGTTTCTGGGGCACTGCCGCATGCTCCTGTCTCCCTACAACCTGCCCCTGGAGACTGTATCCCCATCCAGGGAGTCATCTCCTCTAGTTTGGTTCATATGAGTGCAATCTTCATTCTGCTCCTGAGCATGATGCCAACATTTCCAACTACCACCAGGCTTTTCTATCTGAATATTCTTGCACTTTCTACTCAGTATAGCTAAAATTTAAATTACCAAATTTCTTCCAATGAAATGTAGCTCTTTTTAAAACATATTTTGCTGTGCATTTACCAGCACCATCCATTCTTTCTTCTTGATGTCTCTCCTATCTGACCTTTCCTTTCACTCCATTGCCACCCCATCATCCCCCATCAATGGGTCATTGCAGTGACCACTGCGTTCATCTTAATTCATCAGTCCTCCTCCATTGCCTGGTGAGTGGACACCATGAGCCAGGCGCTGACCCAGCTGCTTGGGTTACAATGCCAAGAGACTACTGAGAGGCATCAATTAGACACTCACTGTCTAGCATATAATCATAAACAAGATGAGTGCTAGAAGGAAGGTACTGTGAGAGCATGCAACAGAGAACCCTACCTTAGTCTGGAGGGCCACACAAGACTTGGCTAAGGAAGTGGAGGGGGAGAGTTTACCAGGTGGGGACCCCAGCATTTACCAAGTCCGTGTGGTAGTTGGAGTCATAGTACATTAGAGAGACTGAGTGTGAGAGGCCTGTTGCTAGAGGGACATGAGTGAGGGGCATAATGGCACAGGACAAGCTGGGTGGAAAGGCAGTGCTAAGTTGCAATAAAAATCCATGTGTCTATCGTTAGGGCAAAGGGGAGTCTTTGAAGGGCTCTAAGCAGGAAGTGAAGGGAATGACATGACCAGATAAGCCTTTTCTACAGGTCATCGTGACTGCAGTGTGGTGTTCAGTAGACAAGATACCTGAAAATCCTCCTGATCCAGAGCCACAGGAAATGCTAAATAATATCCCAGCAGAGCTGAATTTGCAAGGAAGTAAGAGATGTCCTTGGAGCTATAAATACAGAGAAAGCAGAATGCCCAGGGAGCATGCTGGCATTGACTACTTCACCTGCCCTGGTGGCCTTTGCCTGTCTCAGTGAATGAGATGTACCTTTTAATGAACACATAGGGACAAAAGACAAGGCTGGGAGTGTAAGTGGGTTGGGGAATCAGATCTGAGAAGCTGACATAAAAGAGGAACCCTTTGATTAGTAAATGGGGGATGATACAATAAATTTACTTCCTGCAAAAGGAAGTGGTAGGAAGTTTCTCTCTTTTGACCTGGACTCTGATTGGGACTGGGGAGGAGTCTTTTCCAAAAATATCTTACCATGGACCTGTCCCAAGTGGGTTTGTAATTCTTTGTACTACTTTCACAGCCCTGGAAACCTCATGCCAAGAAATTAACATAATAATGAGTCCCAGGCTGGTAACTACCATGGGAGTCCTGGGGGAGGCGTGGAAGTTCCCTCTGAAATTCTCAATAGAATTAAACTCTAAAGAACTTCATGTAATAGTATTCGCATATTACTTACATATATGTTTAAAATATTTTAGACTGTATAAAGCAATAATGACTATAGAAGTATGACCAATTTGGGTAGATTATCAGAATTAAAACATTTTAAGTCCCTGTATTTTTGGAAAAGTGAATGGATATATTGATTAAAATTTAATTTTATTAAGTTAAATATATATGTTAAAATTTATGGGGAATTATTAAAATAATAGGAATAGGATATATGATTTCCAAACCAATAAAGGAAAAAAAATGGTATACAGAACCCAAGCAATTCAAAGAGAGAAAAGAACAAATAGAAGAAGAAATAGAGGAAGAGAAAAAGCAGTAGAAATAAAAGATACAAAATAAGGTAATACAAATCAATTAAAATAGATGAATAATAACCCAATTAAAAAATGGGCAAAGGAGCTGAATAGGCATTTCTCAAAGGAAGATATACAAATGGCCAACAGATACATGAAAAAATGCTCAACATCACTCAGCATTTGGAAAATGCAAATCAAGACCACTTTGAGGTACTATCTCACTCCAGTCAGGATGGCTAATATCCAAAAGACTGAGAATGATAAATGCTGGTAAGGTTGCAGAGTAAAAGGAACTCTCATACACTGTTGGTGGGACTGAAAAATAGTGCAGCCTTTATGAAAAATGGTATGGAGGATTCTCAAACAATTACAGATAGATCTACCATATGATCCAGCTATTCCACTGCTGGAAATATACCCAGAAGAATGGAAATCATCATGCTGAAGGGATACCTGTACTCCCATGTTTATTGCAGCACTATTTACAATAGTCAAGAGTTGGAATCAGCCCAAATGTCCATCATCAGATAAGTGGATAAGGAAACTGTGGTATATCTACACAGTGGAATTCTACTCTGCTATAAAAAAGAATGAAATACTACCATTCACAACAATGTAGATGGACTTAGAGAAAATTAGATTAAGTGAAACAAGTCATGCATAGGAAGGGAAATAACACATGTTCTCACTTATTTGTGAGAGCTAAAAATAAACACACAAACAAATAAAGGGTGGGGGGGAAGAAGACACAATAATTACAACAATTCCTTGAACTTGTTAAGACAAGTGAACAGATACGATGTAGGAGGGGAGGGGAGAGAGGGAGTGGGGAAGAGGAACGGGTAAAGGGTCACAAAAATCAACTACAATATATACTGGGAAGTTAAAAAAATAAAAAATTAATTAAAAAAATAATAAATGTAAATGGACTAAATTTATCACAAATTGTCAGGCTGGATTAAAAAAACAAATTTCATCTATATGCTGTTTACAAGGGACACATACACAACATAAAGACACAAATTCTTGAAAGTTAAAGAATGGAAAAAGATGTAGTAGGCAAACACTAACCAAAAGACACCATCAGATTGGATTGGATTGGATATTACCTCCCAACAAAGTAGATTTAAGGGCAAAAAATTATTATTATTTGGGATAGTCAATATTTAATGATAAATGATATAGTTCACAGGGAAGATATAACAATTTAAAACTTCCAAGCACTTAATAGCATAGTCTCAATATAAAAAAATTGAAGCAACAAAAAAATGAAAAAACCCTGATAAATTTACAATCATATTGAGAGATTTTAATACAATTTTCATAGTAAGTGAAAGATCAAGTAACTAAAAAATCATTAATGCTACAGAAGATTTGAACAGAAGTTTGATTTGATGGACAGATGTAGAACCTTATTCTCAGCAATATAGAATACATTTTTTTCAAAATATATATATATATAAAGAACATATAAGAATTCATCTCATCATACCAATTAAATTCTTTGACCACAGAGAGATGTCTATAGCTGTGTGTTAAAACACTACATTATATTACATTTTATTATTGTGCTATATCGCATGATATCACAGTAAAGGAAGACTACAAATAAATGAGTTAATTGTCCAATGTATGAAGTTGGAGGAAAGAACAGTAAAATAAACCCAAAGACTTTAAAAGGAGGGAAATAATATATATGAGTAGAATCAGTGAAATAGGAAACAGCTATATAATCAAACAGAATTGCCAAAACTAAAATTGGTTCATCCTAATGACTAGTAAATACACAGACTTCTTGACAAGCTTGTTCAGCACAGATGAATAGTATCAGGCAAGAAAAGGAGGGGGACGTAGGCACTGCTATAGCAGGTATTAGAAAGGGGAAGTGACTCTTTGCCAATGCATTAGGAAACGCAGATGAAAATTGAAATTTTCTAGAAAGATATGACAACATGACTGAAGAAGGAATTGAAAATTTGAAGGAATGTGTAATAATAAAAATTTTCATCAGTAGTTTAAAATGTTTTTTTAATCTATTAATGTAATTTACCTCATGCACAAATAAAAAAGAAACATGATTATCCTAACAATTGCAGAAAGACATTTAAAAATTCAAACCTATTCTTTCCCTCTGTCTCTCTCCCTCCCTATCTCTATCTTTGTCTCTATCTCTATCTTTTTTTAAACTTAAAGATAATTGGTTATATATATTGGTGGGGTATAGAATTGAATATCAATACATGTGTGCAATATGTAGTGATCACATTAGGGTAATTAGTGTATTCATGTTTACCAAACATAATCAATCGTTGTGACCCTTAACTTCTCACCAACCCTCCTCCTCTCCTCCTTTCCCACCTCTAATAACAATAATTCTGGTCTTTTTTCTTTTTGTGAAAGTTCAACATATTATCGTGATTGCTTGCTTCCTTTCTTCTTTCCTTCCTTCACTGTTGTAAATAGAGCTGTGATAAATATGGGAGTGAAGGTATCCCTTCGACATGATGACTTCTATTCCTTTGTGTGCACATCCAGCCATGGGATTGCTGGATCATATGGTAGTTCTGTCTGTAGTTGTTTGAGGAATCAATGGCTGCACCAATTTACAATCCCACCAGCAATGTAGGAGGGTTCCCCTTTCTCTGCATCCTCACCAGCATTTGTTATTCTCTGTCTGTTTGATAATAGCCAACCTAACTGGGGTGGGATGATCTGTAAATGTGGTTTTGATTTGCATTTCCCTGATGCTGAATGATGTTGAACATTTTTTCATGAGTCTGTTGGCCTTTTATCTCTTTCTGCAAATTAGGGCTAATGGGGAGTAAAGTGTATTTATCAAAGCCTGAAAATAAATATAATTATTTATAAACATTAAAAGCATTTTCTTTAAAATCAGGAATAAGCAAGAGTGGTCATTACCATCCCTTCTAATCAATATTTTATCTGAAGCTATAGCCAATGTAATAAGTCAAGAAAAATTGAAGATAAAAGTACTTTAACACAAGAAATACATTTATTTACAAATATTATGATTTTATAAATAATAAAAAATAGAAGTAGATTATTAAAGTTCCAGAAAATTTTTCCAGGTAGAAGATCAATATGCAAAAATCAATTCCATGTCTATACATCAATCATATATAAATAGGAAAATAGATGCCATTTAGAAAGCAAGGCCAAGGACCCCACTTGGTTATCATCTTCCCTGGTCGGCCAACCTTCCTGTTTAGACACAGATGCTGTTACCCGTACAGCCTCATGCCCAACCTCCTATCCTTCCTCATCAGTTATTTCCTCAGTTGCTTTGCTTAATGTTTTTCTGACTAAAAGAAAATTAAGGAGAAAAATTTAACTACAGTTTCCAAAATGTCTTCGGTGCTTTGTCATGATCTCAGAAAACTCTTTAGGAGGGAAGGGTACAATCATGAGGTGATAATTTTATAGACAAAAGTATGAGTCTCTCCCAATGAAATTTTCATTCCTGGAGGCAGAAGACATTTCCCAGTTCTGTCCAGTACCGTGGCCAACAGTCACATGTAGCTGATCGAGCACTTAAAGTGTGGAAATGAGATGCTGTCAGTGTAGAATAGTCATCAGATTTTGAAGACTTAGTACAAAAGAATGTGAATAATTGGTGATTTTATATTGATTACATGTTACAATGATAATTTTTTGATGCATGTATTGGGTTAGTTAAAAATTATTACAATTAATTTCTTTACAAAAATTTTTACAATGTGAACATTAGACAATTTAATGTTATGTACGTGGCTTTCATTTGTAGACATTTAATTTCTACTGGACAACAGCATTCTAGGTCTTCAGATTCCTAATTGTGTCATTTTGGGTTAGTTCTTTGTTATCTCTCAGCCTTAGTTTTCTCTTGTATTTAGGGATCATAAGTGTCTTGCGTAGTTTAGATGGTTGAGAACATTCAGCGGAGAAACCCATCCTTCAAAGGACGACTTGATAAATGGTAAATCTTTATAAAACCTACACTGGATGGTTTTGTTCCTTATTTGTCAATCCATTTTTGTTCCAGAACATGGCACAGTCCCAGAAGTAGAAAAAAAGGCTTTGAGAGAATTGACCACATTGCTGGCATCTTCGTATTTATCGGAGCCAGGAATGAGAATCAGCTTCTAGGCAAAGTTTTGCTGTTTGTTTCCTTTTTTGGTTTTTACTTTTAGAGAGAATTCTGTGTGTCCAGAGTCCCTTTAATCCTGTGTGGTGGTACAGAACTGTAAAAATGACTGTGCAGGCTGAAACCGTGCAATGTGATCTTAGTAATAATAAGAAAAATTATGATGGTTTTATGGACTTTAAAATTTTTTGTCAAATCATTAAAAACTCTTAGTATTCATTATAAATACATAGTAAAATGGAAAATGGTAGAACTAGTATTTAATTAGTACACTTAATTTAAAACACTAAAAATATTGAGGTGGAAAAAAGGGGGCCCTAGTACATGGTTGGTGGGAGTGTAAATTTAAACAACCATTAAGGAAAACAGTATGGAGGTTTCTCGAAAAACTTAAAATAGAGTTACCATATGATTCAGAAGTCCCACTTCTGAGATTTGAACTCAGCATGTCAAAGAGATATCTGGCTCCCACGTTCATTGCAGCATTATTCACAATAGCCGAGATTTGGAATCCACCTAAATGTCCATCAATGAATGGATAAAGAAAATGTGGTGTATATATATACAATGGAATACTATTCAGCCTTTAAAAGAGGGAAATTATGTCATTTGTGACAACATGGATGAGCTTGGGGGACATTACACTAGGTGAAATAAGCCACGCGTGGAAAGACAAATACCGCATAATCTCACTTATATGTAGAATCTCAAAAAATCAAACACAGAGAAGCAGAGAGCAGAATGGTGATTAGCAGAGGCTGAGGAATGGAGGGAATGGGGAGATGGTGTCAAAGGGTGCAGAGTTTCAGTTAGATGGGAGGAATAAATAAGTATTTGAGGTGAAGGATATGCATGTGAGCTTGATTCAATCATTTTACATTTTATGCATATATCACAACATCACTTTGTACCCCATAAACGTATACAGTTACAATTTGTCAATATTCAATAAAAACATTATAATTTTGAGAATCAAAGTGTTTTACTTCTTTGTAGAGTAGAATGAACAGTGCTTACGACACAAAGTGATCATCTTTTCTATGGCCTAGCAAGTTACCATCCTCCTTTCTAAGTCCGCATCATCTTCCAGCATTTTGTCTTTTGCACCTTCAGTGTCATGAAATCTCTTCAAGAGCTCCTTTGGGACATCATCTTTTTTCTCACGTCTGCTTCTTCTTGTGTGTTGATGTTTGTCTTCACTAATTCCCATGGCTGCGAATCTAGAGTCTCCAGCCGCAGTAGGGTCAGCGTTCCCACGGGCTGCCGTTTCTTCTATTTACATTTCCCTTCCGGTGTTACCGCCTGTCCTTTCTTTGCTTCACTTTCATCCTATTGGCCAATTCCTTCTTTTGATTGTCCATCTTGTAAAATGTCACATGGGTTTCTCATTGGGAAACAGGGAGGCAACACAGCTTCACCCCTTTCTGTCTGTTGTTGGACCATATGACTGATGCATGGTGACTCACTGTGACCAACTCTGGAAAAAATTGGTGTGTTTGTTACCAATCATGCTGTGCATGTTATTTGCATGATGATTTGTGGACTGAGAGTTAACAGTGGAGTTCATACTTTCAGCTCTTACTCAGTTGGTATACTGTGGTAACTGACACTTGAACTGTGTTGTTGGGGTACTGGTGTCACTTAACCAAATTAAAGCCTAGCAGAACTGTGCAAAGCCAAGACTGTCTGTATTCAACTTGCTCAAAAGCTCGTTCCTTGGGGGAGACACACACCTACCCCTTGAATCTTTGTCTCTTGTCCCTTGTCTAATCTGAAAGGCCACCTTTTCTGTTTTCAGTCCTTAAATGCTATCTTTTGGGCATTCCAAATGTGCAGGGCAGATGTACAGGGGCTATTGGGCATTAAGTCACTCAACAGCTGTGTGTTGAGTCTCCATTCTGTGCTGGGCTCAGTGCTAGGCTCTGGCATGTTTGTTGGCAACTGAAAGTGCCTTAAATTGCTCTCATTTTTGGCTTGTGGCAGCTAACTTTCCAGCATATTTTCCAAACCACTGCTTATACCATTTGCACAAGGTTTCAAAATTACTTCTCGCTTGCACAAGTTTCCACTATCTTGATTGCTGGGATACACACACTATTAGGAGCATCAGCTTCCTCAGATTGGGATACAGTCCCCATCTTAGCGTGCCAAATAGGACAGTCCCTTTTCTAAATAGAACGGTCAACAAATGGATGTAGTTTAAACTTGCATAGTTGCTGGTTAATTATTCAAAGCATGTTTCATCAAAGCCAGTCACATTTCTCAGCATCTTCTTTCTTCAGTGTTTTTAATTGACCTGGGAATTATGGCTACCATCCTCCAAAGGGTGTGCTGTAGTTTATTTAGAATCAGATGTCTTTGCCTGGGGAGTTAAATTCCACTGAAAAACTACTTCAACCAGAAGAGAGGTGTGGCCAGGGGGAGAAGTTCATGATCTTAGAGCTCTTTATAAATATTTTAATCCTTTTGACATTCTTTGCCATTAAATACATTAAGTATTTTTGGCAAATGATATATTTGTTTAAGAAATCCAAAACACTTTTTATAAAAGAGCTCTCTGGCTCCCAGTGGTGAAGGGAACCAAATGTTTACTGGGCTAGTAGTGTGCCAGGAGCTTTCGCATATCATCATACATAATCCTCGTGATAGAATTATAGGATAGGAACCGTTATCTAATCTTAGTTGAGGAAACTAAGGCCTAGACAGGCAAATTAAGATGCTCAAGAGCTTACATCTGTTAAGTGTTAGAACTGAATTTTAATTTCGTAGTTTGTCTGATTCCAAAATCCTTACACTTCTCCATATAGAAATGATTGCAAGTGCCTGGCATGCTGACCACTGCGCCCCATCCTGGTACCATTACAGACATCACTAGTTGGTAACCTGTGTATTCTCCCTGCCTTATGTCATGCTGCTCGAAATGGAAAACGCATCTCACCCCTTAAATGAAAATTAATGTGAGCAAAGAGATGTTAGGGATGTCTAGCCTAGGGAGACACTGGTATAGCTGCTGCTGGGCAGCTTTCAAGCTAATTTGGCCACTCACTGCTGTTGGCTCAGAGGTGCCCGTCTCTCCTTCGGGAATTTTCTTCTGCCCACTGTTTCTATATTCATTGTATTAAGAGAGAGCTAAAGTATTCTCACTGGAATGAGCCACAGACAGGGAAGAAAAACAAAAACTTATGTATTTAAATTCTGGCTGTTCGGCCAGTGTCTTGGTTTGGGATTCCCTAAAGGCAAACCCTCAGACAAAGACTAGGACACAGGGAAGTGACCAGGAAGCCCAAGAGAAGGAGTGAGGAAGTGAGATGGTGGGGACAAGGGCTGATAAAAGGTGCATTCTTAAGCAGAATGCCACAGTGGGCAAAGGGGTCCAGTCCTAGGGGATCTCTGAGAGGTGTGTGGAACAGGCCTCAGAACTGTCCCACTCAAGGGGCAAGGAAGCTGGGGTATTTACCCTCCAAATGCAATTCTCCCTGGTTGAAGGCTGCTCACATCTCTTCCCTCCGCCACAATCAGTTGCATGAGTGCTAGAGAAAGCCCTCAGGTGGAGAAGTTGAGAGATGCAAGCCCTGGAGATCGCATCTGAAGCTGTTGGCAGGACACTGCACCGGGGCAGAAGGGGTGCCCAAGGGGGCATGGCAGGGGCTGCTCCAGTGCCCATCCTCTCTAACTGGCTCCGTCAGGTGATTTTCCCAGATGGTGGGCACAGAGTTAAGCTGATTCCACTTTCCTTACTTTATAAAACAGCCTGTTTTTTTTATGTTCTGAATAGCGAATGCCACAGGATGTACAGACCCCAAATGGCCTTTCTCTATGGCCGGGCTACATTCACAGTGGTTGCAGCCCAGCGGTGTGGATCTGAAATTTATGGTGGTGGTTGATTCCATCAAAGACAACACAGAGTGCTGTGTGTAGCTCCTAATAAATTCCTTGTTATCTTTTACAACCGTCTCAGGCAAGCATTGTTCCTCGTGACACAGCAGGCCGTGTCAGCTACAGCGAATGTTACCCCAGACAACCATGGACTGAAGACTAAAGAGGCATTGGGGCCAAAATAACTAGCTTTGAAATGGAGCCAAACAGTTTTGGACTTAGATGACCTTTGTACTGGAGAGACTCAGCTTGGGGGGGGGGGGCGAGGGGTCCCAGCAATTACTGGTAGCAAAATCTTTGCCACCAAAGCCTGGAGCAAGAAGAAAAAGCCGTGGTGGTGACAGGGTAACGATATACTTGTAATAGCACTAATTAACCCAGACAGCTGATTTTAATCATCGCTGTCATCTGTTGAAATCAGCTAGCTGACAGAGTGGTTCAGTTTCATCTTTTCCAATAAGCGGATACTCAAAGCTGTTCTCTTTGCACCTCCTACCTCTCTTCTTTTCCTTTTAAAAAGGTGCCTAAAACTGGAATGGGGGCACATTTTTCAGAAACCCCTTACAGTTTCCCTTGAGTTGTCTTGGTACATTCATTTGTATAAGACTTTGTGTCACCGAGTTATGTAAACTAGGCAGAGAGCAGCTGCACGGATCTTATTCTAACAACTTTTTTATGGAGCTCTCATCATTGACTTCTTTGGATCCTCCAATCGAGCCTCCAGTTTGGGGGAGGGATCAATGTAGATTTAGAATTAGTGCGTCGATAGCTCTGGGGTGAATTCTAAAGAGATGCACAGGAGAGTGGTACTTGATTTCACAATCTCATGGTAGGAGCTGTGTGTGCATTTAGATTTATATAATTATGCAATAGGTGCTCTGCCTCTTGGAGTGAAGCACGGTCATGTGGCAACATGTGGAACAATTCCTGGATGCTTGGTCTTCCCACAGGATTAGGCAATAGTGCTTCTCCTAATGTGCCCCCCGGGCAGCGGAAGAAATGGTATCATTTACAGAAGGCGTTGGGCATGGGCACCAGCAGTCCATGTCCTCCTCTGTCCTTTTCTATGAGAATAGGTGCAGGAGGTGGACAGACCTAAAGCTTCACATCCCCTGAAGGTTTGTTGGGATGTCCAGGGTCCAGGCTGCATCCCAGAAATTTCAACCAGTGACCCAGCATGTTGAGTGTGAGTGACCTGCTCCTTTGGTTGCAGGAGTCAGTTGTCTTCCAGGGTGATCTCACTTCAGGAGAGGCACAAAATTGTTTTGGACTCCAGGTCTGATGAAGGCGTGTGTGTCACATGCTAGAGTCCTTTGCCAAGGGGCCCTTTGGTACAGCCTTGCTGCTCTTCTGGGGCCCTGTGCTCTCTGAGCAGTCATGTTGGAATCCTCTGGACTTCCTGTACCTGCACCACATAGTCTGGCATTTGCTTCTTCTCTGATTGTTTCTTGGTTGTTGATTTTGAGTCTTCAGCGTCTTTGTCTGTGGGAAGCACATCTGTACACCCTCAGTGGCCTTGGCATGGGTTTGCCCAGCAAGGAGCTGTGTGAGGTCATGCCTCCACTACTGTCATGCTCCCAGGCTTCCCGTCAGGCTCTCCACATGCCCCGTCACCTAGTTGAGGACCTACTGTGGGCCCAAGCCAGTCTGGCAGGAAAAGGAGCCAAGAGAAGTGTATAAAATCGTTTTGTCCTCAAAGGGCTTTTGGAATAGATGGAAAACATGCATTCACATGTGAGAAGAAAACGAGGTCTGGCATTCTTGGACAAAGAAGAAAAGGGGCCCAAATGCAGAGAAGAAGGAGGCCACAGGTTGCCCGCAGTTCCAAGTGTGGTATGAGCATGGCTTAACAGGAGAGAAGCTGGTGCTTGATCAGCTGGGGTCTCTGTGGCCAGGTCCAGCATGCATGTTCCATGTTTATTTCAGAGGGCCTGGCGAGGGACAGTAGGGAGTGGTGGGGGCTGTGGTGAACACAAGGGAGCTTTCCCCATCCAGCATGGGGTAGACACTCCCCTCAGCACCCACACGGCACAAACACTGGCCTATGTTGCCAGATTTTCCAGTTTTTCAAGAGAAGCTGAAAGTCTGGCTTTTTGATAAAATTGGGGGAACTTATGCAACACTGTATGAACAAACTAAACATGTCTGTACCCATCTCCAGCCAGACTATGGTCTCTGGCTTGTACTATCCTGGTGACATTGCCTGGGTGGCCTGATATCTGTCCACTCCCAACATGACACCAGAACCTGGCTGACTTTGGGTGGTCACCCCAGACACTCCAAGGGCTCTTAAACAGGTCATGGGAGCCCCACTTAATCTTCAGGGAGTAAAGGCTGGGGAAGAGAGTTCACCTGTGGGAAAACTGCCTCCCAGCCTCACTAGGCTGCTTGCTGTCTCAGGCTGGGATTTCTGAGAAAGTATTTCAGGCCACCAGGTTGGGGAGAGGGCACAGTTCTTGGGACAAAAGCAGTGAATCCAAGCATTGTGGAGTCTGTCATTCCTCAGCAACAAACTCAGCAGCTTTCCTTCCAGTTTAATAAATCCAGACCCTTGTGGTTTGTACAACAAGCGTGTTGACAAGTAATGATAACTCATAAGTAGAAGGGAGAAAACGTTTTTGTTGTTGTTCTGATTCATGCCTGTAGTATGGCAAATCTAGTCAGGGGCGGCCATAAACATTCTCTGGAGCTGGAAGAGGAGATTCTGGAGGACACGCGGCCTGGACTGGGACATCTTTGGGTTCCACTATGGAGGAGACTTCACAGAGAGAGGGCTGGGTCCCCTGGAGTTCCAGGCTTCTCCAGGGCAGCTTGCTGGTCAGGAACCTGATTCCTGGAGCCAGACCGCCTAGGTTCAAATGGTGGCTGTGCTGTTTACCAGCTCTGTGACCATGAGAAAGTTACTTACCTTCTCTGTGCCATACTTTTTTCATCTTTAAATGTAGATTAAAAAAAATAATAATAATGATAGCTCCCACACCAGGATTATGAGAACTAAAGCTACTGTATGTAAACCACTTAGAAGACTATCTGATAAATAATAACTGCCATACAAGTGTTTGCTTTTATTATTAACTCTTTCTATACTCCCTACAGAAGGGAGTTTACAGAAGGCGCATTTGCCCTTTCCCAGAAGTAGTAACAGTAAATGCCTTTGAGTCACTGGGTGGGGATCTGCAGGACAATGTTATTTGCTGGGGCTGGAAGTTCATTGGTTTTTGTTACCCTACAGGCCTCCCCTACCCAGGTGTGGATGTACCTCAGCCCCATGACCACCTTACAAAGCAGGGGGTGTATGTATTGTCTTTCTGCCAAGGGGCCTCAGGGGAGTTGAGTCTTATTCTTGGTGACGCATCAGTGCGCAGCAGCTGCTGCAGCTGCTGGGAATCTCCACAGGATGGAGAGGTGCGTTCTTTCGGGTGGTTGTGGCTGGGGTGTCCCATCCCTTGTCCCACAAGGTCTGTACCCTGGTCGAAAGCAGAATGATGACCCACAGGAGTTGGGGTGTTGCTGAGGGAGAGGAGTGGACTTCCACAGATGTCTGTTCAGCGGCACGGATTTTCATCTTCACCCTCTCTTGTGGCCCACAGCATGGGTAAGGAGAATGTACGGTGCTGTAAGACAGGTCCAGCAATGCTCGGGTTCAAGCCAGATGTAGCCACTGACCGGCATGTGACCTTGGGAAAGTCATTGTCCTTTGTGGGCTTTATTTAGTTTCCTAAAGAGAGAGAGACTCCATCTGTGCTGTCTAATATGGAGGCCATGAGCCACACGTGGCTACTGAATACATGGAATTTGGCTCATCCAGGTGAGGTGCTGTGACTGTAAAACTTGCAATGGCTTTTGAAGGCTTAGTGCAAAAAAGAATGTAAAATAGTTCATTCATAAATTATTTATCCACACAATGGAGCATTATTCAGCAATGAAAAGGAATGACGTATAACATGGGTGAACCTTGAAAACATTATGCTGATTTAAATAAGCCATTCACCAAAGATCATACATTGTACGATTCCACTTATGTGACATGTTCAGAACAGGCAAATCTATAGAGACAAGAAGCAAATTAGCAGTGGCCTGGGGCTGGGCAGGGGGTAATGGAGAGTGTCTGCTAATGGGTACAAAGTGTCTTTTTGGGGTGATGAAAATATTCTAAAATTAGATTATGGCAACGGTTGCACAACTCTGTAAAGATACTAAAAACCATTTAATTGTACACTACATGGGTGCATTTTATGGTATGTACATTACTTCTCAATAAAGCTGATAAAATAATTTTTAGAATTATTACTTATTAAAATGATCATATTTTGGCTATATCAGGCCCAGTAGAATCTATTATTAAAATCAATTTCACCTGTTTGGTTTTACTTTTTTAAATGTCTGCTAGGAAAGCTGGAATTGTGTGCTTGGCTCTCGGTGTGTTTCTGTTGGACCGTGGCACCACACCCTCCCTGAGGACCTTCCTAGCTCCAAAACTATATTCTTCCATGAAACGATCCCCAGGTTTGGACTTCTGATGACTCATCTGGTATCATGGCTAAAACCCAACTTGAAAAATGTTCATTTGGGTCTTTTTTGAAGCCATTTACAAAAATAGGTTTTTAAGAAGAAATCCTGGAAGGAGGCACAGTCACCAGGACACCTTCTGCCCTCATGAGCTGCCTAGAGCTATCTATAACTGTGGACGGGCGGTTTAAAAAACTTACAGTCTGAGCCTGAGCAAAGATTTCCTTAATTGATCCTCCTCTTGGAAGACTGACTCTGAGACTACCACTGCTGAGAAGAACAGGCAATAAAGCCCTGTCTGTCCGCACATGGGTGCCTGACTTCCTCAAGTCTTGTACGGTCCAGCTGAAGACCAGGGGAGCTTCTTTCAATCCCCAAAAGCCTCAATGTCAAAACACAAGCTTGGTCCCCAGTTGCACCTCCATGGAGGGCTGAAGATGATCTCAGGAAGCATGTTTTCCTTTAGTTCTCCTGCAGGAATTATTTATTGAATGCTTATTCTGTTTCTTGCCTTTGCTGGGTTCTGTAGCAGACTCAGAAGTCTAAGTTATCTCCCTTGGCAGAGAGGCTGGACTCCTGCAAGAACTGGAGAGTGTTAGTGTCCATAAAAACAAAATAAAACAAAACCACCCCACCGAATTCCCGGAATGTGGTTTGTATTTCCATTGGGAGGATGAGTCTCCTCTGCTCCTTCCCCCTGCCTCTTAAAGCTGTGAGTCTGAGCCTGGGGCTATGAGTCCCTGTCAATCTCTGCTCCTTCAGCACCTGTCCTGACAGAGGCTCCTGTCTGGAAGGTTGTTCCTAAACTGGATCATTTCTCTTCTCACCCGTTTCATTTAACCCCCTGGTGCAAGCGTTGGCAGTCTTGGGGAGGTCCAGCTGCAGGCGCCTGGGGGCTGGCTCCTCTGCCCCACCTGCCCTCCTAGCTCTTGGCCTGCTGCTTCCTGCTCTGGGAGTTTTTCTTGTCCATTTCAAAATTTGGGCCAAGGCACGGAGAAGTGAGAGCTTTTTGTAAAAGCCACTTGTAACATTTTTCCAGGGAACAAGGCAAAACAAATTTCTTTGGATCTTGGGTGTCCTTTTAAATGATAATTAGATACACAGAGGAATAGTAATAGAAACAGGGAGGATGAGACAGATATACAAGTGGACACTTTCCTATAGCTTTCTCACTAAGTGCAAGCTTTTCAGAGAACTGCAGAGAAAAATAACTGGCACGGAGCTCGCAGGGTGATCAAGCGCAGGATAAGGCTGATGTCTTCAGAAATCAGAGTGGTTTGAGGATCACTAAGCAAATCGCATTCAGGCCTTATCTCATTTTGGCAATAATTCACCAGAGAAATGAGCCATTTCACTAGAAGATTTCCATTCTAATGTTAGTGCAGGGATAGGCCCTGCTTCACAATTAAATTAGAGTCAGGTAAGTTTTCTAGTGATAGTGATATCTTGAAAATAGAGCTGCTCAGAGATAATTTGCGTCTGAGCCAAGTTATTTCATGGATCTCCCAGGAGAGGACATTTTGCTGACACGGCTTTGCTACTACGAGGAAGCCCTCCAAACCCCTCTGATGAGAAGATAAGTTGGACTGTGGTTCTGGAAGAGGATGTGAAATGAGGGGGCGGCTTGAGAGACACTGAGGGCTGAAATGTTTCTGCCTCCAACATGCAGATGTCTCAGAAGCATGAGCCATGGTTCTGGAATGGGCTGCTTCCACTCACCTGACTCCGCCAGGACGTTCTCTTTCCAATGATGCACGTTTGCAATGCGCTTGGCCACTGTGTTGACACCATGTCACTCTGATGGTGACAGTTTGGGCCCCAGAGGCCTTTAAGGTATAGTAGGTACAGTCTTGGAAGCAGAGCTCTGCTGAGCTGCAGCGACCCAACCTGTTTTGGAACCAGCCAAGATAGTGTGACCACGCAGAGGCCACAAGGCCAGGCACAGCCACACCCAGAGGGCTTTATTGTACACATCGAGCTTGGCCACAGCCCTTGCTATTGCATTGATCTTTCTTTATATCACTCTCAGACACTACAAGAGGGCATTATTAATATTAATGTACACAGGTTGGCAAATGCTATGAATACAAGTAGACATGTGAGTATTCCTCTGCATGGTGCCCAGCACATGATCTTGTGAAGGGTAATATTGCTGAAGTTATATCTGAATTGTATTTAGAAATAATAGTAGCAAGAGCAGTAGTTATTGTAAAGTTAAGTAAACCTGAACTGAAGGCAAAAGAACCAGAGAGAAAAAACTTTCTCAGTTCACAACCTGTGCATCCCTTGCATGATTTTCTGAAAAGAGCTATTACATTTGCCTCCATAGAAGAGAATTTTATGGTTTATTGCCTCCCATAAAAGATTGAAGCTATGAGACTGCCGTCCTCCTCTGCGACCCTTTGGTGCAGGCCTGGGGGCATCACTGCAGTAGGCGTCCTTTGCAGTGGGATGTGGCTTCTGGAGCTCTGCCTCCCAAGTTAGGTAATCTCCTGTGGCATGGACCAGCTTGCTCCTCTTCCTCAGTGACTTCCTGTTTATCAACTGACAATAGACAGCCTATTATCAGAGAGGATGGGATCAACTTGAGTCACAGATTCAATGGGTTTCTAATTGCAAACTGAAGCCATGGCCCTGGAAGCAGGAGATGACAAAGAAAGACTTTCTGCAGCACTTTGGAAGTCCCGACCCCCCTGAGGCTCAACGCTTGGTTTGGGCTGCCTCGTAAGGCAGATGACACCTTTCCCTGTGCCCTTCCTGGCATTACTGGTCTTCTCTGTGATGAGGAATCCTTTCAGAGAGATGGGAATTTATTCTGAGAACTCCCTACCCTGTTCTTTCCTTCTTGACAGCAGTTTAGAGCTGAGGGGCACAAGAGCTGCCCTGATGAAGACCAGGTGAGCACATGGTGAGGGGCTGTCACTCAAGCCACAGACCTGAGGGATAATGGACGCCTGGGAAGGGAGCTGGGGACTTTGTGATGAGCTCTTGCTGCCCTTGTTAAAAATCTTTGTGTCCCAAAATCTGATATATGGAACAGTTCACATGTGTTTAGGGCCAGGGCCAGCTTCCAGGAAGAAGTTTCTCATGCAGTTGTAAGGCCACATAGGTCAGAAAGTTATAGAGCAATAATTTGAACCAAAGTCTCAGGTTTTGCATGACAATGCTTATGTCTTCTTAACCAAAGGCTTAATCTGATACATCAGTCATAAATGCATCATGCTGTCAAAAATAGGAAACAATGCAAAATGCTTAATATATTGGAGGATTAATGCAATTAATGCAGGTGTTTCTGCAGGTGGCTGTAAGGCTGGTGTGATCAATGGACCAATGATGTCATTAAGGGCCCAGTTTTGTTCTCTCCTTTTTCTCAACTAATTGTTAGTTTTATTCCAAAGCCAGCTTCCCCCATGGTGGCAAAATGGCTGCAGTGGCTCCAGGCATTGCCTCTTCACAGGAGAGCAACATGTGACATCAGCAGCTCCCTGAAGAGTGAGAGGCCTTTCTTCCCAGAAGCCACCAGCAAACCTCCTCTCACATCTCACTGGCATGGATGGGCCACTTACCACTCCTGACCCAAGCCCTTTGGCCAGTGAAATGACTCGTTCCCCCAGTCATGTTAAGTGGTATTGTTGGCCCATCCCCAGTATTGAGATGGGGTCAGACCACCCCTTTTCCATAACTTTCTGCTGGTACACAGTGGGGAAGGCGGGATGGGATCTTTGGAAAAGGACGGTGTCTATGGTATGTAGCATGAGAACACTTACTAACCACATCCACTGTGTCTGTGACCATCTGCCTTTTACCATCACTCAAGCTTCTGCTGTGGAGCGACTGCACAATTCTGTGCGCGCGCGCGCGCGTGTGTGTGTGTGTGTGTGTGTCCTTTTCTTGGCCCTTCTCCCTTGTGCTTACCTGTTTTGCTTTTAGCAACAGTGGAAGAGACCTTTCACTTTTCATTTTTCTCTCTGGCTCCCTGTCAAAGGACTTACGAACCTCGGCTGGTGGTGGCTGTCATGAACGGGGGATCTCACCACACTGGAAGTGAATGGCCTTGTGTGGCTTTGGGAGAGAGAGAACATGGGCTGGAGAGAAGGGAGCAGATGGGCATGCAAGGAGCAAAATGCACAGAGAACAAAATGCAAGGAGCCCTTGGCGAGGGGCATGTGGCAGATCTTGAATACTGAGCATTGATTATCGTTTTCAGTGAGTGTTTTCACGGGGGAGGTTATTGGAAGTTTGCACTAGATGTCAGTGCTCATCATCAGGACTCGAAAATAAACAAAGCTTGACTACTTAGGCAAGTCCCTAATCAATAGAAATACACTTGGAGGGGGTCACTGGGGCTAAGATTGAGGGAGGCGTTGCTCCCTGGCTTAAAGTGGGAAGCAGGCCCACCCTTTGCTTAGGGAGAGGCAGTGGCCAGGGAGTCCTGCTTGCACCAGCCTACCCTGGGCTGGCTCGGTCATGTCCTCTCTCCCTGTTTTCCCGCTCCTCTGGGTGGATCTCCGCCTTGGGGCAGAAACCGAGAGGGCATGGGTCCTATCCTTCTTTCCATTCGACCTTGTTATTCTCCTATTGCTGGTTTCAATTTCCAACTTGGAAAGGCACGAGCGATGGGCCCAAGAGTAGGAAAAAGTGAGAAGAACCCAGTGGTTGCGTTTAAATGAAAACTGCGCTGCCCACCTTGTGTCAGTCCTGTCCTTCTCACTGTGAAGCTTGCAGAGGATATGTTAGTTCTGGCGTCTCGCTCCACGGTAAGAGGAGGGAACACAAGAGGCAAACGTTATTAGAAAACCTGTGTGTCCGTGGCCCTGGACCAATTGCAGCTTCCCACTTGCTTCAAGAGACGTTGTTTCCAAGATAAGGCCAATGTTACCTTCAGTAGCTGACATCACCTGGTGTCCCTTGAGGCAGCCCTCACCCCTCCTGGGGTTCCAGCTGCGGTGGGAAGTTTAGTGTGAGTTCAGACTCTCGTTGCAGTGGTGGCACCACCTCAACCATGGTCCGTGTATCTTTCTGCTTCCTGGCTCAGGGTCTTCCCCAATGGTGGGACCCTGCTTGACCTACTCCAAGTGCAGCTTGCAATTTGGGCGGTTTATGCTCCTGGGTAACTCTAAACTTATTGGAGACAGGAACCACAGTCCTTATTCTTCGGTTTACAATTTTGGGAGGTACTCTGGATGCATCTCCAAGCTTCCAGTGGGATCCTGCCTTTGTTGCCAGAAGCAGCAACCTCCATAGTGCATCCATATTTATCCCCCCCCCCCCCCCCCTTCTTTCTCCCTCACTCCTTCTTCCTGGGATCCCCTCCAGAATAAACTACTAGCGTCCAAATCTTTGCCTCAGACTTGGCTTTTGGGGAACTCAAACCAGGACCCCTCCAAAGATTAGGAGGCCCTGCATTGCAAGCTAAAGCGTTACTGTGATATCATGATGACGTTGGAGGCTTCTGTCTGACTGGCCAGCCTCTGGCTGTCACCTGGCCCAGGCTGGCTGGGAATTTGGGGATCCATGCATAGACTATTTTGTTCCAACCTCAGTGGCAGACCTTCACCCCTTGCAGCCTGTGCTTGAACCTTTCATGTCCCATAGCCATCTTAATTCACAATTTTCCCAGTGCTCTTAAAGCTTTGTTACTTTGATTCATAGAAGCCGTTTGGGGGGCTCTATGTTCACAGCAGGATGAGGCACATTTTTGCAGAGAAAAGGAAGAGCTCTCTGCTCAGCAGTGCATCATGACGGACACAGGATGAAGGCAGGGAGGTTTGGGGAAAAGCTTTGCAGGGTTACTGTTTTGGATTTCACCAGACTTTACCTGGGATGGGATAAAAAGTGGAAGCACATATCCGCTGTGAGTTTTTCAGTTGCTGTTAGAGAAAAGCCAGTCTGGCTCAGGAGTGAAAGGGAATACTTGCAGCATGTACCTGAAAAGCTGACAGTACGGCTCAGGTATTCAGGGGCTGGAAAGTGATGCCATCAGGACCTGGGCTCCCTCTGCCTCTCTGGCTCTGCTCACCTCTGTGTGCTCCTGCATTCTCGATCTCTGAGCCTACTGGCAAGTTCCATCCTACTGGGCAAGTGGGTGAATCTCTCTCTCCTGGGAGCTCTGCTTTAATTGGCCGGGCTCAGTTATGGGCACATCTCACAACCAATCATCCTGGCCTGCAGGACGTGGGACTTTGATTGGCCAGGTGTATAGTAACTGCGGCATCATGGGAATGGGTGGGCAGAGCCTCCTCCCATAACTGGTAGACTGGGTGTGGGGGAGGGGTCACCCCCCAAAATGAAAATCTGAGGTTGATTCAAATTAAGGGAGAAAGGATTTGGGGGTGGGGTGTGGGGAGCACTGGGAGTCCAGGCACCAAACTCCTAGTGTTGTTAATATTTTAAATTTCTCAGTGGAGATTTACTCCTCTGTGTAGGTACTGGGGCCAATGAGAAAAAACAAACAAACAAATGATGTCATCAGGAAGCTTATAGTCCAGTGGAGGAAATAGGAAACATACATGGATAACTGTAGTGTAATAATTGTCTGAAGACAAGTTTCTTATTACTTCTATAAAATGAAATGTTCTTTCTCACTATTCACCTGTGTCTCCTCTCCCTTCCCTTTTCTCTTTTTTCTCTTTACCCCCTAGAGAGTACTGATCCTTGGTACCTTTTAAGAAAGGTGTGCAGTCAAGGTTGCGGAGAAGAAATTGCTTTACATTTCTTTTCCCTCTGCCTGACTCCTCAGTGATATTTTTATTCTAAGCACGAATTAAGAAAATCCCAGAATTAAGGAAAGACTAAGTTCTTGCCCTGTTCTGTAATGGCAGAGACAAGGCAGCCTGAGAGGAAACAGCAGACAATTTTATACACATACTTAGGAATAAATTGGACTGCTTATCCAAGCACAAGCGATGGAAATGGCAGTAATCTTGAGGAGCCAAGTGATGTAGTTGGTCAAATTCTCCTCAATTGGAAGTGAAAAAAGTGAGTTTTAAAGAGAACTGAAGGAACACATTTGGCAGGTTTGCAGGGGTCAAATGTGTGAAAGATTTAGGCATGTGCGACACACCAGCACAGCCTGGGAGTGGCATAGGGTGTAGCTGGAATGAAACATGTTGTCTGCAGCTCTGATCTCCAACTGTTCTTAGGAATGTCTGTTTATTTAGAAATTATGTATAATTAATACTGTAATATGGATTATGTATGCATATGTATAATGATGTATTATATTTAAGCCTCATATCTAATTTTGTGTGTGTAAATTTATATTACTATAAGCCCGGCTACCTTCCTATGTGGACCTCACATGATTTCTTGATCAACTTGAGTTGTTCTTGCTTTAAATCTTGATTGGGGAGACAATTCTCTGCCACACAGCAAGATCACTATAACTCTTCTGTCTAAGAGGGGTTGGGGCTAATTTTTAATATTAATGAGCTTTTCCATTCTTCTTTACCAGTAAGATTGACTGTCTTTCTTCTCAGGCAAAGAAGAAAACCAAAAGAAAGCCAAAGTCAGGCAAACCCCATCTTCTCTGTCTCATTAGAATGTCTGATGACCTCCATCTGGAGACCATTGCATTTTTCTTTGCCTTCTCTTGCCCCTGCAGCGTGCTGACAGAATCGAGGTTCTGCTTGGTTCTCGACCTTGGAGCAGGGACATCCTACTCATGAGATGAGGTCAACCCTTAGCCTGGCCCTTAGCTACATGTGGCTCTTTTAAGGTTAAATTTACATTAATTAAAATTAAGTAAGATTAAAGGCTCAGTTCCCAGTTGGGTAGTCATATTTAAAGTGAACAGTAGCCATGCGTGGCTGGTGGCTACCCTATTGGACAGTGCAGGTGTAGGACATTGCCATCAGTGCACAGAGTTCTTTTGGACAGTACAGATCTGGATTGATCACAATGGTATTTGTGGTTTTCTGCCTTTTAAAACATGAAAAATTATCTTGGGCAGTGTTTCAGGAGCCAGAGCGAATAGGGAGTGCTTGGAGCTCGTGCAGGATGAATTGCCTGGGAGCTTGCAGTTTCCTTTCTGTAATGCAGCGCAGTTGGGGTGCACATTTGCATGGGTGCATTCATTAAAAAATGTGTAATAGAGCCTCGCTACTCAGCGTGGTGCTTGGGCCAGCAGCACTGACATCCATTAGGAACTTGTTACAAATACAGAAGCTCAGAGCCTACTCAGGCCTACTTATTCAGAATCTGCATTTTAAAAAGGTCCCTAAGTTATATGCATGCCTGTGCATCAAAGTTTGAGAAGTGTCTTGTGTCAGGCTGCTATAACAGAATTCCATATACTCAGTGGCTTAAACAGCAGAAATTTATTTCTCACAATTCTGGAGGCTGGAAGTCTGAGAGATCAGGGAGCCAGCATGGTTGGGTTCTGGTGACAGTCCCCTTCTGGGTTGCAGATGGCTGCCTTCTCAGGTATCTTCACATGGTGGAAAAAGGGCTACAGAGCTCTCTGGGGTCCTTTTTATAACGGCACTAATCTCATTCATGAGGGCTCCACTCTCATAACCTAATTACCTCCCAAAGCCCCACTTCCTAACATCATCACATTGGGGGTTATGATTTCAGTATATGAATTTTGTGGGACACAAACGGATAAAAATTCAGTCTCTTACAAGAAGAAACTCCATATTGACCATTGCGTGTGTGTGAGAAAGATATAGATAGAGGTACAGAGAGGAGAGAGGTCCTCTTCCAGGGGGGGCCAGTGGGAACGGCTCATGAGAACAACCCTATTTGCTTCATTTAGTAGTTCCGTGAAGAAAGATGGGGCTGTGGGGAAAAGAGAGAGCTCTGACCAGGTTGCTGGGTCCTGATTTTCTTAAGCCTCAAAGCAATTTCAAAAGGGAGCTGTCGAAGCCAATGTGGGAAAAGCATCTCCAGGTGGCCAGACCCCATGTGAGTGCTGAGGCATCTCTGGCAGGGGCTTATGTGGTCTTATTGAGGGGCCTTTCTGGTCTCTGGGGACCCCACATTTTGGGTGTTAGAGACTGAGATCAAGCTGATCACGTAGCAGGAATTTTGAAGGCAAGCAGCACCAGTGCCTGTGAACGAAGTCGGAACCAAATAGGTAATGTGGTGTGCAGAGCTTCTGCAGTGCTAATGAGCACGTGGGTCACCTTTTGAAAATGCAGGGTCCAAGGCAGGGGTCTGCACTTCTCATAGGCCCCCAGCTGGTGTGGTTGCAGCTGGTCCAGGAGCAAGACTATGATGCAAACAGTTTTGTCCTGGAACCCAGAAAACCTGGATTCTGGCTCAGGTTTGCCACTGAAATTCCCAGGCCTATCATTCAAACTTAACACCCAGGTCAAGGAGCATGGCCCTGAGGGGTGAAATGGACCCACATGGGATCCCTCCTGGATATTCAGCACTCCCCTCTTCCCTGGGGGTTCGGTGATTATTCCCAGTCTTACCAAGATGGTAGCTCTAATGAAACTCACATCTGCCCAGTTTCAGGCCAGCTTTGGGGGGCTGGAGACACAGTGATGAAGAAAACGCATGCAGGAGGCTGTGTTCTCCTGGAGCTTACAAACTGGGGGTGGGGCTGGGGAACGAGCAATGGAATAAAGACAGACAGGTTTTGGTAAGGGGGTGGGAGATGGTCCTGGAGAGTCCAGCAAGACTGCCTGGAGGAAGGGATTTGAAGCAGAGGGGGCCCATGTGGGCTTCCCCATCTCTGTGTCAGTCTCACATCCAGCCTTTCTTGATTTGCCCAACAACCATGGCAGATTCTGCACTTGGGGTCAGTTTGTAGTCTTGGCTCAGGCCTTTGGTCTGGGTGCTTTGTGCAGTCCCTTGTTCCCAAGGCAACCCTTGCTGGGGGCTCAGCCAGCTCACCCCTTCCCACACCCAGCCTGGGCTAGTGTGGGTGTGGGCATGTGGGGTGGGCAGTGTAGGGGTCTGTGCCAGGTGGGATGGGAAGGTGAAGAGACTTTGGTGGGATATAGGGAAGAGCTGGGCCTTTTCTCCCCCCACCTATGGGTGAGTTTTCATGGGGACTGGTAACAGGGCCAGTCTACTGGATGCCGGACACAACTGAGGCCACAGCTGTCACAGCAGAGCACTGGAGCCCCGGCAGCTTGCCCCTGCTTTGCCTGCACCCTCAGCCTAACCCCTGCAGTCCTCTGCCAAGTACTTGAAGGCTCTGCAGCCTCCCTCTGCCTTTCCTGATGGGAGGGCTTCCCTTAGGGTCTAGAGCAGCAATGCAGACTCCAGTGTGGTCACAGATCTCCTGTGGGTCTTGCTAGTGCAGATTCCAACTCTAGTCCAGCCCCAGGAGCTGCCGATGCTGCCACTCCTCAGATCAGAGGACAGGGCATCCAGCAAAGTGCCCTGCTTCAGTCAGACAGGTGGCTGGCGTCACCTCCACCCCACTTCCCTTCTGTGTGAAAGAGAGGCCCGTCAGAAGGACCAGAAACTTTCCACATGGGTTTCGTCCTGGAGCGGACATGTAGCACCTTGATCCTGGGGAGAAGCTGAAATCAAGTGTGCAAGCTGCTGCCTGTGATTGCCTCAGCTTAGTTGGAGACATTAGAGGGAAAACTGGACCCACCGCACCAGTTTCTCAGCGTCCCCTGACCCACTAGGCACAGCGTGCAAAGTGCAGCGGAGAGAAGCTGAGAGAACCCACGGCCTCCCTGCAGCTGCCGCCTCTGGATCTTCCTGTCTCTGTCTTTCTGCAAGCTGTGGAGCAATCGAGGGGAACCAGTGCAGGGCCTGTTTGGCCTCCAGCTTCTTCCTCTCCTGGTGGGTTTGGAGAGCTCACCCAGGCGGGTGTAGCCTCTCCACAATTTGTGCTCCTTCCAAGGACCATAACCAAGAGCAGAGGGAAGCTCTTGTTTCAGCCGGAAAATCCACATAAAAAATCCACATGGAGAAATCCAGGGGCTCTGTCGCACCCTCTTCACACACACAGGGTGGGAACCACCAGGCCACGCTCCTGAGACTCCAGGGCTGGGGTCACGAAGCGGTCTCTGGGGAGTGCTGCTGCGTGCTCCAGTCTGCCCAAGGCAGTCCTCTGGCTGCGGCTTATGCAAACCGACCTCCAAGCCTGGGTGAAGACCCAGGGCATGCAGAGAGGGGGCAGCTGTGTAAATTGCAGCGTGGGGTATTTACAGTCTAGTGAGGAGCCACAGTCAGTGGCTGCCTCCATTGGTGGTTTCTTGTGCTGTTAACTGAGTTTTCTGGAGTTCTTTCTTCAGTGTTGCATTAGGCATTCCAAGACTCCATTTTCTCATCTGCAAATGGGGGGCTGTTGCCATACTTCTCTGTGTGTTTCAGGGTAGTGGTTCTCTCCATCCCGGTTTTCGAAAAGAAGGGCATATTTCCCAGCTCACAGGGAGGGGAGAGTTAATGCGTCCTCTCAAAGGGAGCCTGTTGATCTCATAAGGCCATTTTCCCAGGCTCCTGGAGCTCTGAGACAGGTGGGAAGTGCATACCTGGGCTTTGGAGTCAGATCTGGGCTGGAGTTGTGGCTTGGCTACTTAACTCCGTTATCAGCAGCAGCAGCAGCAGGAAAATGGTTTCTGCTCCCTGTAGGAGGACGGAGTGGGCAGTACAGGAAGGGTGCATGGTACAAAGGTGGGGCTGATGGTGTGGTACACTCCCCTCACTGCCTCTCCGCTGGGCCTGGGACCAGCATTTGGGAAGGGTAGGAAGCCCTGTGGGACGAGGTTGTGCACAGGAGACAGTGCCTCCTGACAGTGTTAAGGTGCAGGCTGTGGGCTGGGGCTCTTTGTCAGGGGGCACCCAAGGAGATCCATTCTCGGTGTCAGAATGTGCCGTCTAAGCCCCAGTCACAGAGAGGAGGAAGAGGAGGAGGAGGAGGAGAGAGTGAGCTCTCCTTGGAGCATGAAAGGGTGAGCACACAGCTCTGTAATGGAAACTTGGCATCCGGCCTCCACTCTCCATCCTTCCTTAGCACATGCAAGTCCTGGGTTAAAAACTGGGCTTCCTCCCCTTCCGGCAGGCGCCTGCCCTGTCCCCATGGCCCCCTCCTATTCCCCTTCCTCAAGCTGCAGTCACACAGGCTGCCTCTGCTGGTGACATGTGAGCTGCTGCCTCCCTCTTTGCCTCCCATCCCCTCCCCGACTAATTAGGCCAACATGTAACTTCCAGGGCCTGACCGATGCGGAGCCAGGAATGCAGTTTACAGGGGCCGAGTGTTTTTGTTGATGCTGCTCAAGTGTAGCTTTGCACAGCGGCCTCTCTGCCGTAGCAGAGAAGTCCAAGGAAGCTGGGGAGGTCAGTGAGGGGAGAGCAGTGAAAAGGGCACGTGTGAACACCTCTCTGTATCCCCTTCACCTCTCCACCCTCCAGGCCTTCCCCACTGCTCCTCCCCTCCTCCCTAAATGCAAGAATATAACCTTCTATGTCATGGCCGATAGGACCAGCTTAGTCTCTAGGAAATCAGCAGTGATCAGAGTGCTTTGCATGGAATGGGGTTTTAGAACTGTCTTATTCTTTCATTGGTGATGCTTTCATGAGTGATACTCATGCCTCATTGCTCTTCCTAATAGTTTCTGAGGAAACAACCATCTCTGAAATAGGTCCAGTGAGACAGTCTTCACCCCTAGCCTGTTATAAGGGGCAGGCTGTGTTATCTATCTACCTTACTACAGCTGTATAATACAGCCAGGATGGATTTCATCTTACCGAGGGATCTATCAACAATTTGGCCTTTGTGGTCAGTAGACCTGGGTTCCAATCCCCATTCTGCTACTTGTTTGCTGTGTGACCTTGGACAAGTAATTTAACCTCTCTGTGCTTCAGTTTCCTTATTTGCAAAATAGAGCTAATGTTTCCATGTAGGGACTGTTGTAAAAATAAAACATGGTGAAGCATGGAACATTCTTAGCACAGAATAGGCACTCAGTAAATGGAAGCCATGATAACTATTACGTGGTAGTTGACGTGGCCATGGGTTGGCTCTGATCTTAGGCAAATCATTTGCACTCTTACTTATTTACTCCAAATGTAAGTTGACCCCAGAACCAACCACCTATCCCTACCTCACCAGGAGTTTTGCGAGGACGAATGAGCAGGGAAATAATACTGTCAACCTGGTCCTCGGTGGGAAGGCCTTGCTCTCATGAGTCTTACTTTCTCAGACTCTGGTCTGAGTGCTGCTGCATCAGTGGTCAGTGGTCAGTGGTCAAACATAGTTTTGTGGAGAAAAAAATTTGTAGATTTTGGAATCAAGAGGTACTGCCTTAATAGTCTGTAATTCCTGAAGATATTGAATTATTATGTAAAAAATCCTCTGATTTTCTGCTACAATAGCTAGCTTTATTTTTACATCTCTTAATTGGTATCAGCTTTTCTCCCAGAATTACAGAGCTATGGAAACTTGGCATAGAAAAGAACTTTGCAAGTCACTGTGAGGGATACTCTTGTTTCTTTGCACATCTTCGTGGTCTTTCTGAATGTTAGGATTGCGTTACCGCAAGGCATCTTCCTCGGACCCAGATTATGAGAATAGCGGAGTGACCAGTCTGCTGACCATAGCACGATGCTCTTTAGATGCCTTGCAGCTGCAGATGCCACGGTGCTGTCTGTGTCACTTCATTCCTACCTCTGTGCACACTGGCACAGTCCAGCTACTAGCACCTGCATCTTTTTGTCCATAGCCTTTTGCTGGGCACCAGAGCCCACCCTGGACACCCATGTGGCAGATTGGAATTAGTGTTCCCTTCCAATAGCCTTTAACCAATGCAGACCAGGAGTGGGTAGATAAATACCCAAGCTCCGTCACGCCTTGGATGTGTGAGATGCATGTCTGCACTGGCCCACAGAGGTTTCCAGAGGCCTCAAGTTCTAATTACTTATTTTGGCATCTGGCTTGATGCACACTCTGCTGGCCAGCTCCTCTTCTCTGTCCCGCTTCCCTACTCCCCCACTGGCTCTTCCTGGGGCCACCTCCCATACAAACCACTTGTACTGGAATCTTCCTTGTACAGCTTGCCTTTGGAGGAACCAGACTTAGACATAGGGTGCTTTTCTTCACACTTCTGGATCAGTTATGATAACACGGTGCTCTGTTCACACCCTAGGGCTGCTTGTTGGAGTTGAAGGCCACTGACCTTATTGTTCTTTCTTCAGTTTTTAAAATTTTTTTCTCTGCTTGTCACCATTCTTTATCAAAAGAATCAACCATTCAGGTTAACCAAACTCAACAACTGCCTTGCTTTCACCTTGAATTAACTTTGGTATCGTCCTCACAATTTTGGGTAAACTGATATATGTGGCTACCATGTAGGTTTTTGTATTTCAGAGTCTAAGATTATTGTTTATTCTTTTTTTTTTTTTTTTTTGTCTTTTATCATTTTCCGTGTCCAGCAACAGATCGCAACCCTCAGTGTCGCCCCCGTACCGGACTGGGGACCGGCAACGGGATTGCAACCCTCAGTGCTGCTCCCGCGCC
Organism: Galeopterus variegatus; assembly: GCF_000696425.1. Taxonomy (NCBI): domain Eukaryota; kingdom Metazoa; phylum Chordata; class Mammalia; order Dermoptera; family Cynocephalidae; genus Galeopterus; species Galeopterus variegatus. The sequence goes on along the minus strand of NW_007726227.1, from coordinate 437,958 downwards.
TCGCTCAGCCAGTGAGAGGGAACCTGTCTGTACGTGGGATCCGAACCCTTGGGCGGGAGCGCTGCCGCGCTTCTCAAGCGGCGCACTTATCCAGTGCGCCACCGGGCCGGCCCAGATTATTGTTTATTCTAGTCAGGCTTCACACACTGCCCTTTTTTTTTTTTTTTTGAGAAAAACGTGAGAGGCTGTCCTGTCTAATATGTATATGTTGTCATTAGATATTTTGATAATTTTACATCTGAATTCGGAGGCTTTGTTTGACTGAGGAAGACCTCAATGCATGAGGTGCTGCTATCATGTGTGCCCTGTAGGCTTAGGTGAGGTGCCAGAAACTTCTGGGAGTCTCACTTTACCTGTCTATAAAATGGGAATGATTATTTCAGCTTGCACTTGCCAAGCATCTACTCTGAGCCAGCAGAGATTAGGTGTTGTAGAGACAAAGTCCATGCTCGGCCTTTCCTTCTTGAGCAGTGTCACGAAGGTCAAATTCAATAATGGAGGTAAAATCGTTTGGGAAACTGAATCACCACAGCAACAGAGAAGTGGGCATGCAGCCCTTCAGCTCCTCGTTGACTGTTTCCGAACATGTCATCAATGTGGCTGGGTTGCCCTGTGGGCTCTTGTGAAGGCCCCTGGGCCCATGGGATAGGCCCTTTCCTTGCATTTAGATCCCTTTTCTGACCACAGCCATCTGGCCACTCAATAGGTGGCCATTGCCTCTTGTCACTTCCTTCTGTAGTCCCAAGCCCCTGGACAGAGCCTTCTTGGGTTGTGTCTCCCCCTCCCTTTGATGCCCTGACATCAAGCTCTGTCCTTTCTCTGCTGTCGTCTTGCTTGATCTGTCCATGGTGGTCAAGGCTATTGGCTGCTCTTTCTTTCTTGAAATTCTCTTTCTGCTTACCGTCCATGACACCATTTTCCCTTGCTCCTTTCCTCTCTTTCATGATCCTTTGCTGAATTAATTCTTTTACTCTCTGGAGGAAGGTTGGGTTCCATTCCTTCTCTTCAGTACCCCCTTTCGCTCTAGGAGACCCTATCCTTGCATATGTCTGTAGCACATCCCTGTTTGCTGTGACTCTCCTGATGCTCAGCTCTTCTCCCCTGAGGCATCTCCCGCCATTTTTTTTTTTTTTTTTTTTTTTTTGTCTTTTTGTCTTTTTTCGTGACCGGCAACGGATCGCAACCCTCAGTGTCGTGCCCATACCGGACCAGGACCGGCAACGGGATTGCAACCCTCGGTGTTGCTCCCGCACCTCGCTCAGCCAGTGAGCGGGAACCGGTCTGTATGTGGGATCCGAACCCTCGGTGGGAGCGCCACCGCACTCCCAAGCGGTGCACTGTAGCAGTGCGCCACCGGGCCGGCCCTCCAGCCCTCTTTACACAGGCAGCATACCTCCCTTTCGATGCTCCGCAGACACTCCAACTCAACGTGTCCTAAAGAGAATGTACCACATTCCCCCCTCTCATGTGCTCTTTGGTCTGTGTTCCCTTTCCTGACACTTCTATCCCCACAGCCATCTCAGTCAGGGACCCGAGCACTGTCTTTGCTCACCCCTAACATGCATTCTGTGGTCTACTTTTTCCTGGTTCATTCCTTCATCTCTTGTTTGCTGAAAATTTTCTGTGTGGCACTCACTGGCCACACTTTGGGGCTGTTGAATTGGTGTCTTAACTTGGGTAACCGCCACAAAGCAGATCCTGAGCACCTGTTCAGTTGCAGGCAGTTTATTTGGAAGGTGGTTCAAGGAAATACCAGTGGGGGGGGGGGGCGTGGACGCTGGTGGGATGGAGCCAGTTCATACTGACTTAGAGGAGCTGATTGTGCCCATCTTTCCAGTTCCGCTTTCAATGATCCCATGTTGGTAGCTTGAAGTTTGCTATGATGGGAGTGTTGACATCAGGAAAATTGGCCAATGACTACAGATCAGGACTCTCCCCACCCCTCAGTGAGTTGGTTGTTAAACATTTCTCAGTGTGTCATTGGGAGCAGAGAATTGAAACAGGGAGGAGACAGCAGCTAATAAAGAGTGCTTTATCAAGAGAGTTACACTGGAGACAACTGGAGCTTAATCCCACTGGGGAGAATGCTGAAATCCAGTTTAGAATACACACCTCAAAGTCATCCCACTCAAGCGGCAAGGTCTTTATACAACGATTCATAGCAGTCATTGGCTGAGGGCTGCCTCTGTTGGGCCCAGTAGGATCCAGCAGCCAGAGGAAGCCCTCAGGCAGTAAAGGCAGGGCTGAGTGCAGAACGGCTGATTAAGACCCTGAGCACCAGCACTGGCCAAGGCTGAAACCCAGCCATTAGTGATTGTGGTTATTGTCTTTTTCTCCCCAGAGCTCGACCTCATGGACCTCATAGGAGAAGACAGAAAGTGGATGGTGGGGAGGAAGCTAATGCAGGTGAACGACACTCTGACTTCTGAAGATGCAGGGCTCCGGAGCAGCAAGAACTGCACTGAACCAGGTAACAGCGTGGCTCATGGGGCAGTGGTCACCATGCTCTCTGCTTATGGCTGGGGAAGAGCCAGGTGCCATGTTTTTTCTTTAAATTTTAGTCCAGAGGGACTTTAAGGACATTTAGGGCACGTGTCTAAGAAACTCAAAGGTGAGATCCTAAGGGATTATTAAAGTGTATTGCTACCTTTGTGTTCTTTTTCTAGTGGAGTTGGAGACAAGGTAAGTGAGAGACAGTGATTCTCCTGATTCTGTACAGGTGTCAAATGTGGAGGCTGGTGCTGGCAAATGAGAAACTGAATCAGGCATAGGATGAGTGAGGGTGTTCTGTGGCCGCCTTGGCTTTGGGCCCTGGGAGCCTCTCTGGCTGGTTTTTAATCAGGATCCATGTTTCTGTAACACTAAAGACACAGAGTTTGGGCCAGATCCCCTCCCATGACATTGATCTTCTTGGAAGAAGTAAATATTCATCTTTCAGTTATATTTGATGTATATTGTGCCTTTCCTCAGGAAGACATATGGAGCACTGCACCTGCGATATTACTAAACTGAAAGAGAAAACAGCCACAAAGGGGATCAAAGGGCACCAGCAATGATCAGGACCCAGACTCAGGGAAACGACACGTTCCCCTCTGGAGGGATGAGGTCCCTGATAGTTTAGACCAATGGTTGGCAAACTTGTTCTGGAAAGGGCTGGATTGCAAATATTTTAGGTTTTGCAGTCCATATATAGTCTCTGTAGTATGTTCTTTTAAAAACAATTTCTTTACAACACTTCAAAAATTTGAAAACCATTCTCAGCTCACACACTGTACAGAAACAGGCTGTGGCCTAGAGCAGGTCTGTGGCCATACTTTGCCACCCCGACTTGGACTTCACAGCTCTCTGGGACTTCCTTCCTTGCATGGTGGGGACTTAGGCCTCATGTGTGCCCCTTTCAAGGGCTCAGGAGTTCAAGGACATGTTGATCCCACATGGAAAGGCCAATCTCATTTTCAGTGTCATCATGGGAGGACATAAGCAACCTTTACTGTAGCCCAAAGAACCATAGACCTTTGAGTACAAAACGTGTTTCAAGAGGTTGTGTGTCTGCTCTTTTTTGGGAAGGTGGGTAAAAGTGCCCACCCATGCTGAGATCTTAATAATCAGCTCCCAAGCAAAGCCAGAAAGAATTAAAAATAGGTTATCCCCTTCCCCCAAAAAACCTACGTGATCTCTATTCCTCAAGCTGGAGAATTCAAGGTTTACTGTGGCTGTTATTAAATGCTCACAAGGAACTTTCTCGAAGGTTGGTGAAGCACGTGGGCTGCTACACGAGCTGGAATTGAAAAAGACCATGAAGGGTTTGAACTCCCCAGCTGAGGGGACAGAGCCGTGTGTGTTCTAAGAATATACCACGGACTGGCCTGAAAGGGCTTGACAGGATGGAGCAGGTTTTGTGCCAAGAACCCTGTCTCCTGATCTGGTCTTGTAGTCAAGTATTTTTCAACATCTGTCTCCAGCTACTAGGCTGCTGGTAACTGGGATGTTAGAGGACAGAAATACAGTAGTAGCCCAGTTGTCAATTTTGGTACGGGAAAGAATGGAGTTAGATACAATACGGTGACCAGCTCTGAGTGCTGGGTTCAGCCACACACAGGGCTGGCGGGGATGGAGGGTTTCTGCTGCCTGTTGTTGAGGTTGTGTTTCGGGGGAGGGTGGTTGGTCTCTCTGTGAGTGGCATTGCTCATTCCATTTGGAAATTCGTTCCTCAAAGTGATGGGTATAGAAACATAAAGTGCATTGAAAGCCAGTCCAAGAGAGGAAGTGACTCAGCTTCCTAGGTAGAAAAGAAAATGTCCAGGTTGATGCAAAAAGCACAAACCCAGCACTGGCCGGGAGACCTCAGGGAAAGAGATGGGAAGAAAGCTTCAGAAGGAAAATGGGAGGAGGGGAAAGAGAACTCAGTCAGGCTGTGTACAACAGGTCCAAAAAGAACACGGGACCAGGAGGGACATTCTTGATTTCCTCATTTGTAGACCAAAGGGACTGATGAGCTTGATTTCTAGGGCCCTTGATTCCAGGCCACACCCTCAGGTGGCCCAGGTCTGAGCTGACAGGGAAGAGGATCATGCCTGAAACAGGAAGAGTCCTGTTCAAATCCAATACATCAAGGGCTGGCTCAGAGCCTGTGTCCTTCACGAAGCCTGCCTGGACTGCCATAGACCGCAGTGACCACTCTGTTCTCTGAATGCTTTTGGTATAAAATGTCTCAAACTGCATTGTGTAATATGAATATTCAAAGATGATATTTCAATTCAAATGAATTCAAGTTAAATAAAATTAAAAATTCAGATTCTCAGTTGCACTATCCATGTATCGAAAACCCAATAGCTACATGTGGCTAGTGGCTGCCATAATTGGACAGATTATAGAACATTTCCATCATCACAGAGAGGTCAATTGGACAGGCTGGTCTAGAACTTCTGACTGTGTTTGGACATATCTCCTTTCTTTCCAATTCAGTTGCAAACATCCCGAGGACATGTAAATCAGAGAGCCCCATCTCTAACCTGGGTCTTGGAGTCACCTTCACCTGGTTTTAAATCGCAGCTGAGAAGCTGTGGGCTTTGGGCAAAATAGGCTCCCTAATCCTCTGTCCATTTCTCTGTGAAACTGAGATATGACTCTGACCTTTCAGGACTGCTGTGAGAAATGACAGTGGAGTGGTAGCGTACGCACAGCTTAGTCAACCCCAGGGTCAACCCCTCGCAGTCAGAGCTCGCTCATGACTGCCCACTGTCTGCTGGGGGCGCCCATCTCCCCGTTACGGGTGGGTCACAGTGCAAGACTCCTAGAGCAAATTCTCCAGCTGGTGCCCACAGGAACAGGCAGATACGTCCGTCTGGTCCTGTCAACAGGCCACACCCTCAGGTGGCCCAGGTCTAGAGCTGTCAGTCAGCTGGACAAGGAGGCTCAAGCACGGTCTTCTCACACAGATAAGCTCTGAAGACCCCGTGCCTAGGATGAGCCACTGCCTGTGCCGAACCATGCTTCTGACAACACTGTGATCTGGACCTTGCCGTGCACACACTACCCCCAGTCATCTCAGTGCCCTTTCCAGATGCTGTTGGAAGTCTGCTTCTCAGTCTCAACCGAATCAATATTTATGAAAAGTGATTGAGATCCAGAGCACTCCTAAGGTCTTGATTTAGAATTAGAGTGTTAATAGTATTCGTGTTATCTACCTCTGACCTGTGGTGGGGTGAAAGGGCAGAACTGGAGTGAGCCAAGGGCAGCTTCATTCACAGAAGGTCACCCAGTTTCCCTTAAGAGGCCTCATACGCGATGAATATGACATGTGCTTTGTCAGTATAGTGGTGTTTCCTCTCCGAAGTCTTAATGTAGGGGTGAGGAAGTGAGCCCTGGGGCTTCTGGACTCCTTCCCTTCCCATTTGTGATGACGTCAGCAGCAGCAGTGGACTTTATGAGGACGATGGATCAGGGTCCCCTGTGCTTGGATGGGTGATTATTTACATAGGAACTTGGGCATTTGGGATGGCAGTGTGTGTGCCCTGGCCATGTGAGTAATGGTGCCAAGGTCACAGGCTAGAGTTAATTTGGCATCTGTCATAAAGTACTCCTAGTTGCCACTTGTGATGTCACAGGGCTTCTCAGACTGTGTTCTCAGAACCCCTGGCTTTAGATGCTATTAGAGTAAGGTTACAGATTCAGGGGCTGGAGATGGAGTCACCTCTATTCTGGTGCTAGTCTCTGCGGGGATATGAGGTTGATTTGCTCCTTAGAGGCCCATTTCCTCATCTATGAAATAGACCTTCAACTACTTTATCCCATCCACTTCACAAATCCAGCAGTTCCAAGAAATTTCAAGAATAGATTCACAAAAACTTCCACCCCAAGACACCCTGCCACTTTCCTTAATAACTACTTTACTTTGCAAAATTCCGTGCCATACCTTAACCCTTCTTTTTCTTCCTCTGTCCCTCTCCCTTTCCCCTTTTCTCTCTCTCTTACCACCTCCATGTCCCTCTCCCCACCCCTTCTCTCTCCAAAAACCAGAGCCCAGGGCACCCAGTTTGTGGGCTAGGGGAAGCCCAGGGTGCACGGTGCCCTTCATGTGCTATGTGTGTCTGTGACTGGTGTAGTAACAGCTGAGATTAGACCCTCTTCCTATGACAGCTGCTACTTTAAAGATATATTGCTTTATGCATTTTGGATTTTTAAAAATTTTTTTTATTTTTTATTTTGTCAATATACAATGTAGTTGATTTTCGTGTCCCTTTACCAGTTCCTACCCCGCCCCCAGCAGCATCATATCTGTTCACTTAAAAAGTTCAAGGAATTTGGATTTTTTTTAATGGCATTCTTTCTCAGCACTTCAAAGACCTGGTACTGGTGGAAATTTGTGATTTTTTGTGTCTCCAGAATGGTGTGAAAAAGATTGACCTCCAAGTTCCAATTTTTCTGCAGTTTTTTCAGCTCTCTGTGAATATTTAAGGTTGTTTTCTTAGCCTGACACTGCCGATTTCATCTGAACCCTGGAAATACATTGTTTTTTTTTTTTTGGCAAATAACACTTAAATTTGTTTACCCAAATGATCTATTAAGAGAAATTTAACTTTGAATAAATTTGATCTCTGGAAAATTAAGTTAACTAAATGTAATTTTGAGAGTGGTGAGCAACCGTAGCAGAAATGAATTCTTTGTGATATTTATTTGTACACTTTGCAGTCTGTCTCCAGAAAAACTATCATTTTTTGGTTTTCAGTTTTTTGATATTTTGAGGAAATGAGCTTTTCCTCAGAGTACCTCTTTCAAATAAACTTTGGAAGAAGGAAAATGTTTAAAATGATGGCCTTTGGTGTGGGCTTCACTGTGATATCACTAGATTTCCTTTTGATAAAGGGTCATCTCACGTTAACTGCCTGGCTTACGTGGTCTAAGGCCTCTGAAGGAAAGGAAGTCACCTGGGCCTGTGTTGCAAGACCGAGGTGAGGCTGGCAGGGCACTGGCCCTATGAGGAATGTTTACCAGGCCAGGTCTTTCCCGGAATGGCTGGATACCACATAGTCTGAGTTAAATGTGAGTTGCAGAAGAGGAGGGAAGCCAGAGGTATATTCAAGGGGTAATTGTGGCCATAAATAAGAACTAGAACCCAGACACAGATGGGCAAGTAGGCACATTGGTTCAGGGTGCTGGCCAAGAACAAAGTAAGTGTTGGGATCCCACTGTTTTGGGGGGTTTAAACCATAACTTTGGGGATGGCTGGTTTAAAATCATATGGCTGGGCATGACCAATCTACAAATCATGATACTTTCTCATCTTTTACGTGAAGAAAACCAAGATCCAGAGGGATAAACAACCTGCCCAGGGTCCCAGGACTTGTCAGAAGCAAAGTAGGGCCACCCAATTCCCACAGTAGACACACTATACATATTAATAATTGAATAAAAGATCTGACATTTGCACAGTCTAGAGTAGCACTGTCCAATAGAAACATAATGCAAGCTACATGTCATTTTACATTTTCTAGTAGCTACGTTACAAAAGTAAAAAGAAACAGGTAAAATTAATTTTAGTAATATATTTTATTTAATCAAATATATCCAAAATATTAAGAATGACAAATTGCAATCACCTTGTATGGTTATCTTTAAATTTGAACCCAGGAAAGAACTGAATTTAAAGTCTTAAAATCCATACATTATTTTGTAGCTCACATGACTCTCACTAACTTTTTTCTGCACTTGTAATTTCTATAATGATTTAAATATATCTGCTGACATTCTTAGCTGGAACAAATTAGACACTAATGTGATTTGCTTTTTAATTTGTGTCAAAATTCTTTACTGAGTTCGTTAGATAGGATAATAGTTGCTGTAACAGATAAAACCCACAGCTTTGGGGGTTTAACACAAGAGACATTTATTTCTTTCTCATGTAAAGGAAGACCAGAAACAGCATGGAGTTCTGTGCATAGTAGGGGTTATGGGCTAGATGCTCGCATCTGCTCACACTCCTCGGGCCGAAGCTAAGTCACAGGACAACTTCTAACTCCAGGAATGCTGGGACAGGTACATTAGCAGCAGGTAGAAAGAAGAAGTGAGAACAGATTTGATGAGCAGGTAGATCGTCTCTGCTACCTTAATTTTCTCCAAATTAATTTGTTTTTGAGAAATAAGTTTTCAACTTTCCTTTAGGCTCATCTTATTGCAAAAGCAGCATAGTCCCACTATAGAAAAATCATAACCCAAACTTATGTCTTTCAAGCCTGGATTTAGCTCTTGGTTTAATCTTCATGATTCTCACCCGGCCAAGGGGACACCATTTGATTATCTTTTCATCTAGAGAGGGTCATCAGTTGGGTAGAAATTGTCCCAGTTTTTCTCATTTGCAAATTGCATCTTTTTGGTGGGAATACAAGAACCTTGGGGAAACTAATGAACATTTTTGTGTAGATGATGTCATCGGCAGTAGTGCGGAAAGAGCTTGGGTTACGGAGTAAACGATGCCAGGGGAGTTTCCTAAATTCTTTGAACCTCATTTTCACCCTCTGTAAAATGCAGATTAAGATGCTTTCTTCACAGAGTTGTGGTGATCATTAAGTGAAGTAAGCTTTGGAAAGCAGCTGGGCCCTCAATCATTGCATGTGCTTAATAAGTTGTAGCTGGATTGTCTTTGTTACCAGAAATACAATGGGTGGTAGACGGATGGAAGTCGTTTGCAGGCACTCTGCCACTCTGCAGGCAAGATGATTAAGATTGTGGGATTATTAAGATTGTTTTAAAGATGAATAAATCATCTAGTGTAGTTCAGTGACAACGTGACATTCTTACAGGGTGAGCTGTGGGAAGAGGACATAGAGAGGTATGAACTAGGAGGCATCTGACTAGTGGGGTTTTCTGGCCTAAGAAGTCACTATGTAGACAAACAGGATAAAATAGGGAGTAGAGGATTTTCCACCTCATGCTGATGAAGAGTTTAAAAGTCTCAGGCTCTGGGAGGAAAGCACCGAACACTGTTTGTTTCTCCTAACTTTGATATTCCTTTAGGACTTTTTATTGAGGCATTCTTTAAAACCCTGTTCCTTAAAAGCAGCCCAGGAGGCCTGATCCAGTGAGTGGTACCTGGAATCCTTCTGAAACACAGGTAAATGATGGTGGACTTTTCAAAGAGGTTTCACATTCATTAGCTCATTCAAACACATTTAGCCCTTGGAACGAATACCTCAAGGTTAGGAATGACTGTATTATGATACCCAGTAGATAGATGAATTAGACTGAGGCCAAGGCAAGTTGATTAAAGAAATGAGATTCAGAGTCATAAATGTGAAAAGAAGCTTAGGGATTATTGCTTCAAGTGGCTTCCAGACTCTTTTCCTCTAAGCCCGGGCTTAACAAAGGAGAGCCCTTGGCCAAATTGGGCTGTTGACTGTTTTTGTGAATAAAGTTTTATTAGAACACAGCCACACACATCCATTTATGTGGTGTCTGTGGCTGCTTTTGGTCTACAAAGGCAGAGTTGAGTCGTTGCAACACAGACCACAGGGCCTGCAAAGCCTAAAACATTTACTCTCTGGCCCTTTACAGAAATGTTTGCTGCTGCCCCGTGTTCTAGGTCCTGGGACTGGTGACTCTAGTGGTCTGGAGGGGAGGTTGAGGCCTCTCCCCAAAGGCTCACTGTAGCTTCTCCAGGCCTGACACCTTTCTCAGCAGGCTCCATGGCACACTGGGGGCAGCTGGGCTGAGGGCTGCAGGAGAGCAGGCTGAGGCACCTCACCAAGTATGCTTTGGACACAGGCACTAAGCGTGGGCTGTGGCCATCCCTCCAGTTTGTAGACCCCCAGGGTAGGTCCCACTGAAGCCTACAATAGGCTCATGTTCCACCTCAGAGAGTAAGTTTAAATAAGTACATGTCTAGGTTACCATATGAGTGCTTCTGAGGTTCCTGATACAGTGTTAATCCCGTTCATTTGGCTGAAATTTCCATAATAGAACAAAAAAAATCTGAATTAAAGATTAGCTGCCCTTTATAGAAGCTGACTCAGAACAAAATGGACTTGGGCCCAGCCCAGTGGCTTATTTGTCCCTGTCAAGGCCTTTGCGCCATGACCTCAGCCTGGGTTCCCTGCCCTGAGCCTGCTGTGGGAATCCCAGGGCTCAATCTACACCCACAGTGTTGGATCAGGAACACTGGGTTGCGAAAGGAAAGACAACAGGCTGCAGACTCCCGGGACAGGCCACTCTGCAGGAGCAAAGGACTGGGATCCAAAAAGGGGGCTGGATGCATTTAAACTTCTGTCACCTCGAAGTGTGCACCTGCCTCAGGGTCTTGAGAGAACCTGGAGGTAAGGAGGGCCCGCATCTTGTCACTGTAGACTACTCCCAGACACAGGCAGAGGTGTAGGCCAGGGTTCCACAGACACAGACCTGGGGAGGTATCCTGACTGACAGCCACGGGCTTGGGGGGCCCTGGGCCGGCCACTGAACTTGCTCTGTGAAGTGGGAATAATTAATGGGACAAACAGAAAGAGTCGGTGGAATAAAGTGTGTCAGTACTTAGTGCACAGCAAGCGCTCAGCCCGTGGATGGATGCCTACCTCCTGAGCATGCACTGTGAGGGTCCTGAGGGGCCTCACACACGGGGTCCCCGTGAGTCATGCTGAGGAGATAGTGATGATTATGCATGCCGTTGATTCCTTTCTCTGCTTTTTAGGGCCTGGGGATTTCCTGCTACAGGAGGAGAGTAAAATGAATCTGACAGGTACTAATATTATGAAAACCCAGGTGGAAAGCAAAAATAGTCTCAAGTGTCAAAGCATATGTGCGGGTCACACGAGCAGCCTGTCAGTGTCGAAGAAAGCCTCTTGTCGGAGCTTTTCTGGGGGAATGGGAATTCCACTTATGCTGAAGTCTTGTTGATTTGCCCTGGGCAAATCCAGACAAATCACCGATGATGGGGACTTTGGTCTTTAGAGTGAATACGCAAGGTTGGGTGTATGGAATGGGTAACAGTGGATGCAGGGATTGCCGGGGCGTGAGCAGGTGGAGAAGGAGTGGGGCTCGTTCTGTACTTGACTCTGTCCCCCTTTGTCTTAGTCCATTTGAGCTGCTGTAACAGAATGCCATGGACTGGTGACTTCTAAGCCACAGACATTTATTTCTCATAGTTCTGGAGGCTGGAAGTCTGAGATCAGGGCATCAGCAGATTCAGTGTCTGGTGAGGGCCACTTTCTCGGTCATAGATGGTGCCTTCTCAGTGTGACTTCACATGGTGGAAGTGGCAAGGCAGCTCTCTGGAATCTTTTTTATAAGGACACTAATTCCATTCCTAATCACCTTCCTGAAGACCCTACCTCCTCATGACTTTGGGGTGAGGATTTCAACATATGAGTTTTGGGGGAACATAGCACCCTTTCACCATTGTGACTGTTGAGGTGCACGTCTGCCCTTTGGACGTGCCTTAAGTCGACTCATCCAGAAAGAGGTGACCTATGTTCCACAGGCATAGGAGCCACTGTCCTTCTACAGAAACACAGAGTTTTCCCACTGCCTGCTCCATTTTAATCACAAATATGGGGCCAATTTATCAAACTGAATTTTTAAATACTGAATTTAAAAGAAGGAAAGTTTTAACACAACTGTAGCCCCACCTACCCACCCCCAGCTGTTTTTATCCATTGACCTCCGTTTCATGCAGGACATTGGCTCCTTTGCAGAATCATTTTGTGTTTGTGGCTCAGAAAAGGAGGTTTCCTTTAAGGGTTTGCAAGCCAAATAACTCGGTTCCAGGTGGCTCTACTTAGTGGTTCCCAGGGGGACAGAATCTCTCAGTAGCTACCATAATAAATCTAGAATTATTGTCCTATCAGTGCCACAGTTTCATGTGCTGTTTCTGTAACATTTTTCATCCTCTCTCTCCCCATTGTCTCAAGAATCTTGCCTTTTGGTAATTTACTTTTTTTTTTTTCACTCTAGCACCTTATTATGAACATTTGCAAACATACAGAAAAACAGAATTTTTGAGTGAGCACCTATAGACCCAACATCTAGGTTCTATAGTTTACAATATACTATACTGGCTTTATCACATGTTTATCCATCTATCCAACCTATATTCCTGCATCAGTCCATCTTATTTTAGTTGATTTCAAAATAATTTGCAGAAATCGATACACTCCCTCTCACTCATTTAGCACACATAGCATTACTAAGGTTTATTATTTGTTTGCCCTTCTTCTTTGTCTGTTGCATTTATTACAGTATGAAGTGCATAAGTTTTAAGTGTACCATCCATGAGTTTGGGCACGCGATTACATGTGCGCACCCAGCCTCTATCAAGGTGCACATCATACCGTCATCCCAGGAGTTCCTCCATTCCCCTTCTCAGGAAATGCCCAGCCCACCCCTACACAACCACTCTTGATTTCTACCACAGAATAGTTTATGTCTGTTCTAGAATTCATGTGCACAAATCATACAATATACTTGTATATTCTTTGATGTAAGGCTTCTTAATCAGCACTCAGTTTTTGAGATTCATCCATGTTTTTGTGTGTGGATAGGTTCTTGACTACAGATGTACACACACACGTACACATATGTAGATATACATCTATACATATATGTGACATATACACTATGATAAACTTTCCAGGTAAATGTTAATCCGTTGGGTGTATTCTCTCCAGGTAATGCCTTGTAGATTTTCATCATTTTTTTATTACTTTAGTTCAACTTGCAAAGAGACTTCTGTGATGTCTGGCAAGTTAGTCAGAGCTTTGGTTGACCAAGGGCCAGTTATCCCTAAAATCCTTCTCTGCTCCCTCCAAAGTAGAACTATGAACTGGACTGAGAATCTGTGGTAATAGGAAAGGAGGGCAGAAGGGAGGAAGAGGTCTCCCGGTCCTTAGTACCTTATAGCCAGCCATGCTTCGCCAGGTGTGGCACTGCACATTCAGCTATGACAAGAAGTGGGAGGAGAGGAGCCTAGACAGAGGAGGCAGTGGTGTGACTTGTTTGTAAGCAGCCACATTATTCTGGTGTGGAAACTGCTTCCAGGGATCAGGAGGCCTGCGTTGGTTCTTCCCTGCTGGAGCTGAGCAGACTCCTCGTTGCAAACACGTGTCAGAGAGAGCAAGCCATTCATTTTTTAAGCACCTTTATGGGAAATAGATGCCTGGTTAAGTAAGGAAACCATGTCCCCTGCACTAGAGTGGGAATCGTGGGTGTTAGGGTCTTTGGAAAGAGTCAGGTCCTCATTTTCCCAGACAAACTCTGTCCCAGAAGAGCCCCTTGTTGGTGTAGGACCACATTTGTTATTTTGTGTCTCTTTATTATTTGTTAGTTCCTGACGCACAAGTTGGTCTTGCATAGGTAATTTGAGATGCACAGATGACATGTGCTGCGATGGCCATCTTTAATACATTGCTGCACTCATCAAGTTCCTTGATTTAGTTTTGGTTCCCTTAGAAGCAGATGCTGAGACAAGAATTTGGGTGTGTGTAGTTTATTTAGGAGCTGATCCCAGGAAACACCAGTAGGGAATGGGGAAGTGACACTGGAAGGGAAGACCAGGTAGCCAATATCTGGTACGTCATCAGCTAGTTACTACTGTGGGCACCTTAATCTCGCTGGGGAGCCCCAGGGTACAGTGTAGCACACACACCTCCGAGTTCTCCCACCAAGGGCAAGGCAGTTGAGGTATCCATACACCAGCTTCCATCAGGGGGCTGCTCTAAGGGGTGTCAACTCCCTGGCACGTTCAGCCTGCCCCTCATGCAGGTAGTCCAGTACCTGTGACCAGAGACAGCCTCAGGTAAAGGGGTACAGGGGGCTGGTGGTTGGAAGTTGGGCCAGTGTGCACCAAAGAGCTAAGGGTGAGGGGGAGGGGATTTGGCAGCGACAGCTCTTGCTAAACTTCTGCTTCCCCTTTCCGACTTTGTGGTCTCAGCGTTGTTGAACAGGTTGGAAAGCTCATCCTAACCCCGGAGACTGTGTCACGGCTCTTCCCTTCCTCTGTGTGTGCATGCGTTCATCTTGCTAAACACGGGCTCTCAGACTTGCCCTGTGAGTTTGGACCACCCTGTGCCGTGTGTTTGTACTCCTGCTGGTGGCTCTCCGGGCCATGCCACAGGCAGCAGGGTCGGGCTGAAGTTGCCGAGGAGGGTCTGCGGGAGAGAGAGGAGGCTTTTATGAAAACCAGGAAATGTCCTTTCTTTCTCATTTATTTTTTACCACCTCCACCCATACGTCCGACTTCTGAGGACCCCAGGGAAGCTCAAAACATGTCAGAGTTGAAAAAAGGGAAACAATAAAATCTTGCTGCCTAAGCCCCTTCTGCAAGAGTATAGAGGCTTTGTTCACGAGGATTCCCTCACCAGGCAGATCTCTTTATTTTGCAATCATCTAAAGTAAGTGAGTTATTTCTAGACGTGTTGCTGGGGCCCGGGGCCTGGAACTTATGTCAACTCAGAGAGAAGACTCATTGAGCCCTGAATAGAAGTTGGGAAAGGCGGCGTCACCCAGACCTGCAGCCGTCCCGCCGTCTTCTGCGCGTGTGTTATTTTAGGGACATGTGCTGGCTTTTCTGGCTCCGGAGTCAAAAGCTAATGGATCTGTGTCTTCAGGCGACTGTTGATCCCTCACTCGGCTCTATCCTGTGGGCAGTAGAATCCGTATTTCACATGAAATCATCTTTCAAAGTGATTTGATGTGTTTAAAGTTGGGAACCCTCTTGCCCTGGCATTCAGGTCTTCCATGATTTTGTATTTCCAAGATGCCCCCACCAAATGTGGGGCACATCCAACTTAGTGGTGCTCTTCAGCCCAAAGCCTGGCACAACGGGAGGTCATTTGTGTGGGAATGAGATGTGCAGATCCCTCAAAGGTGATGGAGTGAAGTTTCTAGAGGAAGGGCTGTACCTTGTGGTGTTTTAACACATGCCCCAAAGTGCTTTGATGTCTTTCTCAACGTGAAGTGAATCTCATGTGACTTAAATATGGCTGGACTTCGTGACTTGCTTCTAACAGATAGAATGTGGCAGAAGTGTGTGCCTTCCACAGCTGGGTCATAAAAAGAATGCAGCTTCAACCCAGTTCTCTCTAAGGATGGTGGCTCTCAGTACCTGGCTACCAGGCACGGAGGAAGCCCAGGTGTCCAGGGAGGCCATGTGATACTGCTGAAATCAGCAGCTCAGCTGAGGTCCCGGTGGACAGCCAGCATCCACACCAGAGTGTGCATGAAGACATCTCCTAGAGGACCTCAGCTCCAGTCATCTTCTGACTGCAACCACAGGGGAGACCCCGAGTGAAAACTGCCTCACTGATCCCAGTCACCTGCAGAACCAGGAGAGGTAATAACAGTAAATGATTGTTGCTGTTTTGAGCCTCCAGTTTGGGTTGGTTTGTTATGTGACTGTGTGGTGACCGATACACATATGCTCATTGTCACACTGCTGAAGAACCTCCGGGCCAATAAAGGGCTTCCTCCCTTCTTTGGGAGCAGTGACTGACTCAATTCTTGCTTCCCAAGAAAACTCCTTCCTCAGACACTTCTGGGGGAGGAGTGAGGGAAGGGCGTCTCTCCTGATCCCCAGAGTCTCCAGCTTGCTCCAAGTTTTGTGACTTGGAGTCTGGCATGAGGTTTCCAGCTGTGTTGGCCTCACTAGTTGGGGATTGAGGGCCTGTTTGATGTCTGGCTATGAGGAGAGAGGGGCTCAGCTGCTGTCTTTCTCCCTCTGAACGAGACCACAGTGTGGTGGGAGCTGCGGGAAATAGCTCTCAGTGCTGTCCCCAGGCTCTGGGCCCCTGGACGACACTGCACCTGACTTGCTTTTTAGTTGTGACTTTCACAACTGAGCCTCGGGCTTCCGGAAGTAGCCAGCTGCAGGACGCATAGCAGTGTGGCTCTAGTGTCCCTTCCAGTGCTTCGGTCCTGTGGAGGGCGGGTCCCTGTGTGCCCAGCAAGGGGTCCTTCCTTTCACCTCCTCCCTGCACTTCTCCCTGTTCAGCCCAGGAATGGATCCACCATTTCTTCACTGGCTCTTGGGGAGAAGAATCTGCAAAGGTGCTGCAAAAATGGAAGCTACTGTTAAAGGATTAGTGAGCAATTACCAGGTCGGGCAGGAGCAGCACATCTATGGAGCTATTATATCTCCTCTTAACCATAAGTTAGAGTCAAAAACTCCCAACACTCACAGACTTAAAAAAGTCATGTGGCCCAGCAGCCCATGCGATGCCTGAATTTCCTTTGTAGCAATACCATAAATTCCTCTCCTGTCACGTCCTGGGATATCCTCTGTGATGGGAACTCACTCCCCACCTCCTTTCAGACGCCTTTTATTCCCTGGGCGACTGGGATTATTAAAATTGTCTTCCTCGTGATGAACCAAAGTAATTTTTCTTTTAGTCATTTTGAGTTCTGTAAAATAAATCTTATTCCTTTTCTGCATGGCATGCCTTTGAGGTCAGCAATTAAGTGCTTCCCTGTTCAGGCTTCCCTCCCTTCAGTTTTTCAGCTGCCTCATTAAGTGACATGGTTTAGAGATTCCCCCTCACCACCACTGTCCTGCTTATGGTGCTGGGCCAGATGTTAATCTCTTCAGCTCTTAAAAATCAGCCTCCTGTTTGTATGTCTGAGCAACATGTTAAGGAATTGGACCTGATTCAGTCCATGCTCACCTGTTAGATATTTCAGATGCAAACCAGCATTCCTAAACTAGGACTTACATCCATAGGTTCTTTCCAGGGACAAGGTAAAGGAACCAGGCATTTGTCAGGTGCCTTGTTGGAGCCAGGGCTGAGCTAAGTGCTCTACCTGCAGGATCTTCTTAATTCTGCTAACACGCCCATGAGTCAGGCATTCCAGGAGCATTCAGCAAGGGTGTGGCAGAGCAGGAATTAAAACCAGGCCACACTTTTAAGTACTCCTTCCCAGCACCCGCTCCTCCCTAAGCGGAACTTTAGGGAAGAATGTCCAGTTGATGCGTTATTTCCACAGTAGTGGTCTTTGCCCTGCAGGGGTAAGCCCTGTGTGGCAGAGACCAGGGCTGTTCTGCTTATCATACGTATCGCCAGGGTATAGATAGTACCTGCAACAGGGTAATCGGGTCTCAAATATTTGTGGATGCTTAATCTTCGTTGAATAAATGAATGAATGAATGAATCTTTATAACTTCTCTGACTGTTGTGTTTTTTCCTTTTACATTTTATTTTGAAACAACCAAAAATATAGAAAACTATCAGGGAAAATAAAACAACAGTGTATTTACTCTCAGAATTAATAAATATAATTTATTGCTTTTTATATTTGCTTCTATCCATTTATAAGAAATAAACATTGTAGAGAAGGTTGGCGTCATTTGCCTTGTCGGGTCTTTCACCTCCAGAATTAAACATCATTCTTATTCAGAGGTGTCTGGCCTGGGTTTAATATTTTTGCCTCATGCATATGTATGAGTAAGCAATAAATAATTCTTGGTGTGGTTTTTTTTTTTTTTTTTTTTTTTTTTTTTTTTTTTTTTTTTTTTCCGTTTCCG